>NW_028243404.1:0-18224 GCF_964263255.1 Lissotriton vulgaris
ATGCTAACCTGTTCTAATCAAATCAAATCAAATATGACTTTATTCGATTGTTAAAAGCAATCATAAAAGTGTACATAAAAAACATTTCATTAAAATCCATTAAAATTCATTTTACAATTCTCAATTGCGCACAAGAAAATCCATTAATAGCAAGGGATTCAAAAATCATAATTTCATAAATCTTAAAGTGCATTTATGTGATCATACTTTTTCTACTACGCATCACATTTTTCAAGAATAAAATAGTTGTTGCGACACATAAGTGGTTATCTAAACATTAAATACTTAACATAGCCACGCGGCATTGCCGGTGGCCCATCTCTCTCAGTAATGGTAATAAAACATTATGTCTGATCACATCATAAAATTTACAAAGAAGAAGAACATGAGTAGTACTCTGGGGTGAAACATCATCACAGGGACAGGGAGGTAGTTCATGCATTCAATTATTTACCGTGGGAAAACTAACCAATCTATGGAAAGTTCCAAATCTAAAACGAGATAATAGGAATCTGTCATAATTATCTAGCACAAAGATCAAATAGGGCTGAATATTAAAAGTTGTTAAAATCATTTGATGTTGCAGAACAGTGGGTTTTAAGACCTCAGATGTAATTCTTAAAGAATCCACAAAAGCTAAACCCTCCTTCTTCAGGTCTTTGCGTGAAATGGCTGAGATAGTAGAAGGATTTTAAAAAAAATCTTACTTTCCAATATCTGTTAGAAATTTGCATACATAGCTCAGCCACGGTATCCTCATGGCTCCCTCTAATTTTAGGATATCTGTCAGAATATCTCTATTGAGCTTTGTTGCTTCTTCTGTCCACAGCCTGTGCCATAATAGCACAGGCTCCAGCTTCATTAGATCAGATATAAAAGCAAGACCCAATTCTGCGTGGCAGTTATAATTAGGAGTGCTTTTGGGAGAGGCAAGATGGCGGATGCGCCCGCATTTGAGTGAGCAGCAGACCTGCACCTCGCTGCTCTTTCACTCCCCATCGACCAGTGTCAGTCCGATGCTGACTTAGCGAATTTAGGGGTCAGCAGGGACGCTCACCTGCTTGTTTTCCGAGGAATGCGTCTGGATTTACATTGGAGTCACCTCCGATTACTGTGCACGGTCTGGCGTCTTGCACCTTCCTTCTCGGAACGGCGCATTGGGCTGAGCTGGACCGGTACTTTTCTCGCGGCTGCTGGGGAGTCCCGGCAAGCGAAGGAAGCCTCTTCGGATTCCGGGCCTGGTAGAAACTCTCTGTGGCAGCGCAACACCGGTACTAGGCCGGCTCCAATGGCTCCGAAGAATCCAAATGCAAACTTGGCGCTGAAAGTGAAGCTGAAAACGCACGCTACAATGGCAGCATCAGCGGTTATTGCGGGCAATACAGTACCTGAAGGAACTCAGACTTTCAACGGCGCTCCTGCTGTGGAGATAAATGTCCAGGCTTCTGAAACCAGCTCCACTACTAACTCAACCATCGATTCTTTACCATCAATAGTGGATACTGGGAGTTGTAGGTCCGGGGCTATCCCAAAAATCCCTGGGATGTTTAGTAAAAAGAAGGATATTAACCCTGGTATTGAAGGGCAAATTGGCAGTAAGAACTCTGCATTAACTGAAGGTGAGCGTTTAAAAAGGAATAATATAGATATCTGTAATGCTAGTGTAAACGGAAATGGCATTGAAAGTCTTAAATCTACAACTCTGCATGTGGTAGAGGTAGCTGGCACTGGGTTATTGGCTGGACCCGAGCTAGGAGTGGATGCTGCGGGTGTTGCCTCTAGCACTATCGATTCCCTGAACTCACAAACAATGTAGGAATAATTTACCAGCTTCTACCTCTACTACAAATCAAGATCCTATAAAACTTTTAGGGGACACCGAGTTAAATGACTCAGCTGGTAATTTCTATTCAATGTCTGACCTTTCCAATGCTCTTGAGTCGGAAAGTTTCGAGTGTCCCTAGCTTATCTAGCTCTCTACAATTAGAGGAGGGTCTGTTCTCAGCACGTGGGGAACTTGGACTGAATTAAACATTGCACTCTGCCAAACTGGACTGGGGAGCTGAAAGAGACACAGTGCGTAAGGCTCCAATGGTCTCTGATAGACCTATCCCTGTAGATTCAGCTGATGTAGGCAACCAAGGCTCCACTACTTTCAGCGGAACTGCCGAAGCAACTCAGAACGATCAAGCTTTCGTGCCAGAAATTACCTTGACTACTCTCTCTCAGCTCATGCTCCAACATCGTGAGGAGACTAAAGCAGAGAATTTGCGTACACAGGGAGCAGTACGCCGTCTCCAAAACAATGTAAGGCGAGTGATAAAAGCATGCAATGAAATTTCAACAAGAGTTACAGAGGCAGAGAGTAGGATTTCTGCGATCGAAGAAGCAATGACACAACAAAATTCCCAAATCTCCTCTCTGGAAACACTCTGTGAAGACGTTAATTGGAAGCTCGTGGATCTGGAGAACAGATCTAGGAGGAACAATCTTGGTGTCTTAGGCATTCCAGAAGGAAGTGAGGGATCTGATACTAGGCAGTTTATAATTTATCTCTTCAAGGAAGCTTTTCCTGACTTAACCCAGTGGCAGTGGGTTTCGGAGATCCAAAGGGCTCATAGATTCCCTTTCCAACAAAAAAACCCCAGAGGACCATCTAATAATATGCCTAGAGCTATATTAATCTGTCTAAATAATTTCCTAGCTCGTGAAGAGCTGTACAATCTTGCTAGGCCTGATCGAAAACGAAAGGGGAAAGAACTGGAATTTTTCGTCCGTCCGGATTACTGCCATGCTACAGTTCAACAGCGATGGCAGTTTCGTCAACTTATCCTACCCTTTCAAGCTAAAGGTGCTCAGGTCTTTCTTCTAAACCCTTCAAAACTGAAAGTGATTTACAAAGATAAAACACACTTCGGAGAGTGCGGCGAAGGAGTTATTAGCATCTCTTTGACATTACCCTTAAGTACAAATTATGAACTAATATCTATTGAACTCATCTTTATGGTATTAAATGCATTATCTAATGGAGCCTGTGTTTCTCTTTTTTGTTTTGTTTTTTTTCTTCTTCTTCTCTTGAATGTTCCAGTCTTTGATCCCTCGATTTTGGGTTGGGTATTTTGTGTTATACAAAAAGAGATGGGGAGCAAGCGGCGAGTCGCATTATGCTTCTCTGGCCATGACTTCTAGGGACTATCCTGTCCCTTAGCCTTCTGTGGGTGGGGTTTGGGGTGGAGGGTGGGTGGGGGGGGCACTGGTGAGGGGTGGGGGTGTGTAGGTGGGGGGGCAAGCATGGACAGAATTGTTCATCTCATGATATGCAGTGGATATATTGTCTTTGGCAAATCTTTCCTCAGTTATAAACAAGATAGCAGATTTCAGAATAAGAGCTTGGGTGCCTATTGTATCATTCATTACCTTTTCAAGAAATCAATATGGGTAAAGTAAGGATTTGCTCTTGGAATATCTGTGGGCTTAATAATAGAAAAAAGAGGGATATGCTTTCAAATAATCCAATCCATGAGACTAGACTTATTATGTCTACAAGAAACTCATTTGACATGGAATGACAGGCATTGGTTTAAAGATCTTGGTATGCAAGTAGTGGGCTGCACTCGTCAAGGGTCCACTACGCGAGGGATTGCAATTTTAATGAAAAGAGGAGTGGGGGAATGTAAGCGTATCAAAGCTGATCAGTATGGTAGGTGGGTAATAAGTGAGATTAGTATAGAGGGAAAAGCATGGACTCTCTGTTCAATTTATGGCCCAAATCTGGATGACCCAGACATGATAAATTTTCTCAGTTTAGGCTAGCTGGCTGGCCTACTCCTTTAATTCTCTGCTAGGACATTAATATTCATCTTGATGGAAATTTTCGACATTAGGAGCAAACAGACCTATGCTGGGCTAAAAAAAGGACTTATAAGGCCATTAGAGGACTAGTAAATGAATTTGGATTAAGAGATGTTGGATTTGTTAAAAATTCCTCTATACCGGGTTATACATTCTTTTCAGCTCCTCATCAGGAATTTGTCCGATTCCAACGGCACTTCATGGACATTCGAGCGTAAATTGCTGGAAGACCCACTATATATCGAGCATATGGGCAAATGGATAAAGGAATTTCTGGATTTTAATTGTGGGTGTGCCTCAACTCAGATTGTGTGGGATACTTTGAAAGCTGGTATACGAGGGGAGACGTTATCCTACTCGATTAAGAAACAAAGAATATCTCGGGATAAAATGGCTTTTTACTATAAAGTAGTAAGGGAATGGGAAATTAAGCTAATAACAGCCATTAATTCTTCACAAGATAATGAGCATGCTCAAACTACTCTCTCGATACACAAATCAAGCTTATATGAGATTTTAGCCAGTAAATTAGCTGAACAGGTTGCAACCTACCGATCACAACTATATGAAGTTGGGGAAAATTCGGGGCATATTCTGGCCAAAAAGATCAGACAGAAGGAAGAATCTAATTCTAATAATAATATTCAGGATGAATGGGGTCAAATTTATCACCACCCAGATGATATCTTTAAGGTTTTTCGAGCCTATTATAGTAAATTGTACAGAGAGGAAGTCTTAAATTACTCTTCTGAATGCATCTTGAATTTTGTGGAGTCTGGTAATATTTCTAAATTGAGCTCTGTACAAGCTGCAGCCTTAGAATCATAAATCACTTGGGAAGAAGTATAATCGGCCATTCTTTTTCTCTCGGCGGGTAAGGCTATGGGTCCAGATGGTATCCCGCTTGAGTTTTACAGGACGTTTCGGCACTTGTTAAAACAAGATCTTCTCTTAACTGTTCTGGAAGCTCAGAACTCCGGTGTCCTGGGGACAATCTACTATCATGGCTTTTCTTAAAAAAGACAAACCACCTCTCCAGCCATCTTCCGATCGGCCCATCTCACTTATAAACGCGGACAGCAAGATATTTTCAAAAATCTTAGCTTCTCGTATCTCTGGGGTAATTCCATCAATCGTTTCACATTGGCAGCATGGGTTTATCCCTAATCAGTACACTACGGATCATGTCCGACAAGTGATTGCCCTTAAGGACTGGGCTCAGGAGACTAAGACGGCACTCGGTATTACCCTGTTGGATGCCGAAAAGGCATTCAACAGGGTAGCATGGCCCAATCTTTGGAATCTGCTGTAGCTGAAGGGCTTTGGCACTCGGATGATTTCAGCAGTAAAAGCTTTATACATCTACCAAACTTCATGTATTAAAATTGGAGGGAAAAAGTCTACCTCTTTTTAAATTTTACGGGGCACCCATCAGGGTTGCCCGCCCTCACCACTTTTGTTTGCATTATATATCGATATTTTCTTAAACAAACTGAATCATGATGCGGATATTCAACCTGTAAGAGTCGCGGCGTACTCAGTACAGAGCCGTTGCGTACGCTAACGACATAGTGGTGACCACTACGGATATTCAGAGAGCTTTACCTAAAATTGAGGTTTTGGCGATCAATTTGGAATCTTTTCAGGTTACAAACTAAACATCTCTAAGACTCAGGTCTTATTTGTTGGTCAGAATCCACCCTCACAGATTAAAACAGTGACAGTGGCAACATATCTAGGCATTCAAATCACATCCCCAGTGTCTGCTATTCCGGGGTTAAATCTGAATGCAGTCCTCAAAAAGCAAGTTCTTCTTTAGAGTGCATTGATCATCTCCACCTCTCCCTATATGGCCGGAATAATGTGTTAAAAATGATTATACTCCCCAAGTTTTTATATATGTTTCGAGCGATCCCGCTGGAATTCCCTTCTTTTTGTTTTAAGCAATTAGAGTGGATGTCAACTAGGTTCTTGTGGGGCTATAAAAGACAGCGTAGGGCATACAAGAAGGTGATACTCCCCAAGGCTCGTGGTGGGTGGGGTGTTCTGCATTTTCTATTTTATTATCTAGCAGCTCTAATTTAGTTTATCACTCCACTTATAATTAGTCACAAAGCACGGGTTCCGGCTAGTCATTCACCTTCAATATATGAATTTGCATTGGGAGAGGAATGTCGGGGGTGTTTGGTCAGAAATATAGAGCCAAGCTACTTCAAAAAAAAACTTTTTAAGACTCTGATAGCAGCATATGGGGTATGGCGAATAATTAAACAGCACTTAGGGATTCAAAGAATCCTCTTATGTACACCCCTTTCGGCACTGCGTATTTTCCCCCCAATTTTTCAAGGTAATGTAATGATTAGATGGCGTAATCATGGAATACATTATGTGGATGATTTGTGGTATAATGAGCATTTGATCTCTTTTTCGCATCTTCTGGATAAATATAAGTTAACGAGGAATGATTATTTCAAATATCTGCAGATTCACAGTTTTTTTTTAATGCTTTATCCACAATGGAGCGCTCTGGCCTGCAGAGGATTCCTCTTATTGATAGTATGTTTACTAGAAAATCGATAGGTCATTACTATAACTTATTGATAGCCTCATTTTCAGATGATATCGATATTTATCAAAATAGATGGGCCGGTAAGTTGGGGACAAATACTATTCAATTAGAGGAATCTATCTCTCTTGCAAATAAGATTTTGATTACTGGCAGAACACGCTCACAGCATTATATGGCTGTATTCGATTTGTATTATACGCCCTTAAAAATTTCTAAATGGGAGTCGACAGCAGGATCTTCGTGTAGTAGATGTGGATTGTTTGCAGCCGATGCATTACATATGTTTTTTCTTTGTCCTCGGTTAACGTTACTTCTGTCTGCGATACGATCCTTTTTGGCAATATTATTCACTCTCTAGTTACTCCTACAGAGGAATTAGTTTTAATGGGGGTTTCATCTGATTTATTACCAGAAGGGAAGAAAAGCTTATTATTTATATGTATGGCATTGATACGTGCTTGCATAGCGCAAGAATGGATTAACCCAGTTCCCCCTTCATTTGATACCTGGAGGGCCCCTCTATTAGCTATATATAATATATAGACGGCTATATATAGAACGAAGGGTCGCAGAAAGAGAGCCTGAGGCGAAAAGATCTGGGCACAGGTACATCAGTGGATTCAAGGGGAACTGGATTAATCCTATGTATTTATCTTCTTTTTTCTCTCTTTTGTTTTGCATACGTCGATATGGAATCTATGTTGTTTTGAATCTGCTTTTATATAATGGCATTTCTTTTCTTTCTTTAAGGTTATGTATCATATGACTTTTTGTGAATTCTGTCCTGCCTGCATAAAATGGGGAAAAAATCCAATAAAATTTTTTTTTTTTTTAAAAAGGAGTGCTTTTAGGAACTGCAAGGATAAACTTTAAGAAGGAGTTTTCCACCACCTGGATGGGCATAGGGTCAGCAAAGCCCCATACCCCACTGCCATAAGTAGCACCAGACACACATTTAGCTTTATAGATCTTTAATAACTCTACAGGGGGTCTGGTACCTAATTTCTTTGAGAAAGTCTTGAGGGCAGTCGTTGATTAAATCATCGCAAGTTTTTTGCTGACACAGCCTGTGTCCAAGACTCACTCTGAGTAAACAGAATACCCAGGTAGGAAAATTGCTTGGTGGATTCAAGCTTTTTTCCTGCTAAAAATATGTCCCTCTTAGGTTTGTGATACCAGCCGCAATGCATGGTAAAAGTTTTAGATGTATTAACTTTTAAACCCAGCTCATTCATAAAGAGGGAAAAACTATCTACCACACGCTGTAATCCCACTTGAGTACGTGACATAAGAACAGCGTCGTCAGCGTACAAAAGCGTCGGGATTGGACGGCCGACTACATATGGGGGATCCAAACTGGTATTGCACAATTCTTTTTCCAATCCATTTATATACGAATTAAAAAGGAAAGGGGCCAGAACACAGCCCTGTCTGACCCCACTCCTAATTGGAATTTTATCAGTGCGTTCCCCCTTTAGGCCAAAGCGAACGTGGGCTGATGCGTTGCTATAAAAACGTTTAAGAAAATAAATAATATTTTCTTCAACCCCAAGTTGTCCCAATATAATCCACAGTTTGTAATGGATAACACAGTTAAATGAGGCTGAGAGGTCTACAAAGGCCAGGAACAAGTTCCCTTTCTTGGCCCTGGTATACTTCCCGACCAACATTAAGAGATTTAAACCCTGTTCCACTGTGCCCAAACCAGAGCGGAAGCCATACTGTAGATCAGATAAAATTGAATTTTCTCAGGCCCATACCAAGAGCCGATCCAAAATTACCCGACCTGTGAAAGTTGAAGAAATTGATGTACATAGACAGCATTCATTCCCCTTCTTCTCCCACTCCTCTCCCTGTGAGCACCATGAATACCGTAAATTATTGACCGTATCACTCTGTCAGTAAAAGCCCCTACCCCTGTGCATATGTACAGCCAGTTTAGGCACCATGGCCTTTTTACCCATTGGGATCCCCGGCTTCCCTCCTGCGCGTATTTTAACCCCCCTCTCTCATGCATAGACCATGAAACCCTCTCCCTCTGCGCGACCCCGCTGTGAAAGGCAACTCTCCCACTTGACTCGCACAAAACCCCCCCCATTCCTTCTTGGAGAGGCATCCTTCGCCTTAGCTGACGTAGCCCTCCCCAGCTGTACCTGACTGCCCCCGCTCTCTCATGTGCGGGTCATAAGATCTCTCTCTCTCTCTCTGTGTGACTCTGTCCCTGTGTCCACCCTGGCTACCCCTCCCTTCTCCTCATGTGGGCAAGTCATAAACCCTCTTCTTACGCAAGGCCCTGTCCTTGAGGGTCACGGCCGCGCCTGACCAGCACCTCCTTCCCTTCCATGAATGCCCCTCTGTTGACAAGCCTTCCCTCCGCACTCGATTGTCCACGCGGCATTAATACCTCTCCTTTGATGACCCTTCCCCCCCCCGAGTCCAGCTGACCACACATGTCCGAGGCCATCGCCTGAGCCAGGAGATACCATTTACTGCCCTTATGGTATGAAGTCACTCCTCTTCAAAGGATCCTCTATTGGTCTTAGCCACCCCACCCCTTGGGCTATGATCAGGCGTACACATCCTACAAAACACTCAGTTGCGTGATTGCCCTCCCCTCTTATCAGCAGGTCAAGGGTCCCCATTGTGAACGTATATGGGTAGGATCACCACGAGGATTATAGGGATGTCTTTCCTTTTGCGTCACACCGTCCTGATTGTGTTATCCTGTGTTCTGTAGAGTATAAAAAGCCAGAGTCTCAGCTCACTTGTTAGAGCACCTCCCGAAAGACACTGTGTTTCGTGTCCGAAATGACATGCTCTCCTCATGAGAAATAAACTCTGTTCTTGATTCCTGCTTCCAGCGCCCGTCTCCTTATTTTGGTAATTACTCAACATGGGAACTGAGAGGCGGATTGCGCCAGCGGCCTGGGCACCGATAGGGTTATGGTCGCATTTTTCACAATTGGCGCCCAACGTGGGGCCCATCAGTGACATGGGGTTCGGTAAGAGAGATCCAGACGAAGAAGTGAACGTCTAAATGATCGGGGTATGCCTGCCTTGAGAGGGCCCTAGCCCGGCTGCCGATCGACAGAGCTTCACCAATTCTGAACGGACCTCTCTTGCAGTGACCTATTGTCCTGACTGGAATCCCACAGGAATGCTACATGGAGGAAGAGAACGAACGGGCGTTGGAGGAGGAAGTCGAAGAACTGTCCGTATGGTCCGGTCCGGGTAAGATTAAGTAGGGCGTTCTTACGCCTGATTGGTAGGGTGGTTCTATCCACCTAATTGCTGATTGATTGTATTGAAAATCGGTATTTGTATACCGAAATTGCTGATTGATTGTATTGAAAATCGGTATTTGTATACCGAAATTGCTGATTGATTGTATTGAAAATCGGTATTTGTATACCGAAATTGTTGGTATTGGTTCATTTAGCTTTGAGGGCTATTTGACATATTGGTTCTCTTCTGAGAACGAGACATTCTCTGTTTTCAAACAGCGGCGAATAGGAACGTCGTCCCTCTTTGCAGATAGAGAAGGGTAGGTAATGCAGACTTTTTGTCCCCATTGTAATTCGTCATGCCTACTTTTCTCCCCACTGAATTGTTTGAAGTCGATTGATAACCGATTGTTGTTCTTTAAGAATTGTTGAAGTCGATTAATAATCGATGTTGTTCTTTAAGAATTGTTGAAGTCGGTTGATAGTCGATGGTTGTTCTTTGAGATCTTCCCTGTCTACAAACTGAGACGAGTAGAAATATTCTGTCTTCCTTTTTGGATAGCGAAGGGCAGGCAATGCAGACATTTGTCCCCGTTGTAATCCGTCATGCCTGTTTTTCTCCCCACTGATTGATTGAAAACCTGGACATTATTGTTCCAGGCATTGTTTCGTTTGAGGTATTTTCCGCCTGCAAACAACGTGGAATAGAGACATTCTATCTAGTCTTTGCAAGTAGAAAAGGGTAGGTTATGCCCCTTTGTGAATTCGTCAGTCCTACCCACTCCCCACTGGTTGGTTATTGTGGGGTAGCTCGCATGGTCCGCCCAGGAGACTACTCTTATGGAGGACATATGCTCTCTACTCATGGGCCATTTAGTAGAAATAGACCGACTGGTCCGTCCAGGAGGCTACCCTAGTAAATGGAAGTACATCGCTCGGTCCGTCCAGGATGATACCCTAATGAAGGAATATATGTTCCCCTTTTGATCGATAATCTCGTTCCACCCCGGACCATTTATTGGAGGGGACTCGTCTGGTCCGTCCAGATGTACCCCCCCCCCTCAGTGAAAAGGACACATAAAGATATGAAGTGATCACCGTTCCCTACTAACAGAAAGCTTTAGCTCGAAACACGCTAAGGAAGCGAAAGAAAAATAAAAGGAAATCAGGCTAAGTCAGTAACCCCCTGATGAGCTTTTGACTTCACCAAAAATAAGAAACATTAGAAATAGTTCGTAATAAGAAATGTAAAATGGCGAAAAGATTTGATAGCAGAACATAGCCGCGAGGTAGCTAGGCTTCACTGCCTGTTCCTGCTCGCAACATGTCAGCCTCATTGCCCGCCCCGCCCAAATAACGGTCAAATGAAATAGAAACAACTCAATAGGTACCTACCCTCATTCCGGAAACTCCCGAAGTGCAACAGGTCCGCAGCTACGCCCATCCGGAAGGCGAGGCCTCGAGGCACGAGGGGCCCGCCTGACCACGGTTGGGAGGAGATGATGTTGGGCAGGCGGTCCAAAGAATGGCAGAGTCCTCTCCTTCTCTCCTCTTCCGCTGCCCTGCAGGCCACGGGGGGGGGCTGTCTTGCCTCAGCCACCGACCACCCCCCCCCCTTCTGTCTCTCGCCTGGTCCGACCCACGAAGAAGGCAGAAGCCGAAGGCGAGAATGGCGGCGAATCAAGTAGTCCCGCCACATTTCAAATTCGCCGCATGCCATCGCCAGCTTGTCAAAGGCCGAAGCCAAGGTGAAAACGGCGGCAAATCAAGTAGTCCTGCCAGATGCCAAATTCACCGCATGCCGCCGCCTGCATAGGTACAGGCAGTCCTGCCACATTTCAAGCTCCCCGGAGAGTTGGAGGTAGTCCCGCCACATGTCAAGGGAAAGGGGGGGGGGGCTGTCTTGCCTCAGCCGCCGACCACCCCCCCCCCATCATCAATGGCTGGCATGGCCGATATCGAAGACGACGGAGCCGAGGAACGGCGCGGGGTCGCTGGAAGGGGGAGGCGGCGCGAACGACCCTCCCCCACCTCCCTCCAGGTGGAGGCTTCCAGCGACACCCCAATGCTCTTACTTAAAGAGGGTCAACATCATAAAGCCGTCTTCTGCCCAGGACGGGCACACGCTCCATGCCTTCTCCCCTCAACCTTGAAGATTCTATAAGAGCCGGGGGGCCCCCGACCCCCTGCATGGGTGCCCCCGCCCCCTTCACTGGGAACCACGACACCGGTGCAACTCCTGCCGGCACCAGCCTCGGATTAGAAATGGCTAAAATGCAGCCACGGCACAGACTTGTTCAGTTCCGGAGGAACACCAGGATGACCCGGTAGGAAAATTGTTACCGCCCTTCCCACTCTTTGACTCATGGTCCATATTGTTAGACTGTTAACCTTATAGCACAAAACTTTTTGAATTCCCAACGGAAGGCTCTGGGCCAACCATGCAAGACTAGAGACACCCTGACTGTGCCGGAACTCGCCTGACCCCACCCAAAATGGCGCCGACACAAAATGAGACTTTTTGAATGAACTTTATTGTACCACGACCATGCAACTTTTTTACCCCGAGATATATATATAACGTTTTGGATAATGAAAGTAGATATGAAGGATATTGAGCATGTGCTTGGACAATGAATTGACTTAGGGTGGGTACTGATTATGAGTTGGAGAAATGAATTGGTGTAATTTAGATAAAGAATGAGTATTGGATAATTAATTATGAATTGATTAAAACTGAATTCTTGACATGCATCATGCCTGCTCTGAAGGAAAATTTTAAAACGATTTTATTGCACTGCTGCACTTTATACAATGAACTGCCACCGATATCGTCTATTAAAAGTATTTTGAAAAAGAAAGCGTGGTTGTAGCAGTTGCCTTAATGAGTTTTGGATGTCTTCCTACTGTGAGCGAAGAATAAGTATGATGAAGGATGTAGATGAAAAGGGATCAGATATTTGACAGCTACAATTATGTATCGCAGGCAGCCAGGAAAGGTGTTTTAGACACCCTTAAAACGACTCCGCAGAAAATGCCTTCTGACCGTCACCCTTGCACCCGATAAAGACGGTTACGACCAAGTAGCTCATGTAGATACTCAGATCATCAATGATTATCTATATGACACCACTGGTCCCTCTGGGCCGAAATGCCGAGATGGTAAAGAAAGACAGTACGTGGAGAGGGGTCTAGTATGTGGTAAGTAAAAACTTTTTCGGACTACTACATGCTGATGTACTTTGAATGCTGCCTCCCCACCCCTTCTTTTCCCTCCCTTCTGCAGGTCACGTCAGAACGTCGGCTGAAGTGTGGAAGAGCGACGGTCGGATCACCGACGAAACAGGAAAAGAGGGAATATTTGTGTGGTCGTTATAACGATAGGTTTTTAAAAAAGAAAAGACGTAGACTTAACATGACTGTTCCTCCTTAGGACATAGCGACTGAGAGAATAGACTGATACAGAAACTGGACAGGTACTGAATGACGAAAAATTGACTAGAAATGACGTGTTAAATAATACAACTAGACGTTTGACTAGGTAGGGAAAGGACAAGGAAAATTGTACGGGTAAGGGTTGCCACGGCACCACCCGTCTAGGAAGTTAGAAATGTTGCTAATGTTCAAAATGCACTACCCCCTTTCTCACACTCTTGTAGATATAGCCAAGCTGTCCGACTGTTCTCCCGATCAATACTTGCCGTTGCCTCAGCCTGGAGAACTTCCCACCACAGGAGGGAACAGAAAAATGGCTTAAGATCCAACCATGGGTAACTAGCACGACCAGGTTAAATACTGATCGACCAGCCGAGGTGTGAGTATTGGTAATTGGGAACGCTCGCAGGCGTGACAAGCGAGAAGGGAAAGGGGGGAAGGGTAGAAAGAGCAAGCACATAGATAAAACAGGATAGTAAAGATACGTAGGGTATACATATAAAAAAGATGTTGTAGGCTAACAATTGTTTCCTGTCTTGTCGTGAATGTCTTGTATATGTGTAATACATGTGCCGTCTTCCCTGTCTGAGTTTGTGTGTGTGTAAATGTACGAATTTATGTCTTCCCTCTGTCTGTATCTGCATGTTATCTAACTTTTGCTGTTCTGTGTTGTGAGCGCACTAAATGACCTATTTTTGTACACGTCTCTCTCTCCTTACATGTCGTACGTGTACCGAATGGCTCGTTTAGATTGCGGACGACTCTCACTCTCTATGAGAGTCTCCCTATTTTTCTTCTCTCTCTTTTGGTAAAATTGTGCACCACCGGCACCAGTCTGATTTGATACACGTTTGAACGCGAAGGTGTTCAGCGAAATTGACCGAAACTAAAATGACTGTATCTCGCCATGTTACTGCCTCTCCTTTCTGCAAAAAAAATGAATGAACTTGAATTGGCTGAAAAGGAAAGGACAGGTAAGACGACTAAAAGTCCCCCAAATCTGGCCATTTATAGGGGAACTGTATGTCAATGGCACCTTATGTCTGTTCTTCAGAGACGAACGCCAACGTCCAGATTGAACTCCCAACGCCCGGATCGCCCCACCCCCCTTTTGAACCTAAGCGCAAGCGCCCGAAGCATCCCCGCCCCATTTTCGATAGACGTCAATTTCTGTCCCGATTATAAACTTGATACACATGAGTAGTTGTTGACCCTCGAGAAGACCCTGTTTTGCCTGACTCTCGATAATAGCACCCCCGCCCTGTTCGAAAAGGTTAGCCAGTCCTGATGGGAAATGTTCTGTAAAATGCTGAATATGATGTAATGCACAGTTGATGGGAACCTCACTTGATTTATAAATAAGACGATGAATAGACCTGCCATGAACCCAGTAGGAATACTGACATGTGCACTGCTTGGCAATGGACCTCTGACTGTGACCAATGAGCGTGTCTCCCAAATGCGTAGAATTAAGGGAGGAATTCACATGCATAGATATCTTCTTTTGCCATTTCACTGAAACCTTGTCTTGTACCTATTCAAAGATTCGCGATCACCGAAGGAGATGGGTCAGAAGTGACGTACAGCCTGGCCGCGGATCTTGGGACTCGTGTGACCTCGACCAAGGTGGAGCCGCAGAGCAACAGGATACGGGACGAGACCGCAACTTCAACGTGGAAAAATGAAAAACGGCGAGCCACCTCGAAGCCACTCGCCTGCTAAACCCACGTGTACCTGGAGTCTCCGTCCCCCTTCCTTGAGCCCGATGGATGGGCCTGCCTGCTTGTTATCCTTTGCTCCCTTGGCCCCTTTTGCGTGTCCCAGGAACTCTGACCCAACTCCACCCTCTCCCCTATCGACTATTTGAACTACACTCACCCTCTTCTCCACGTGACTTTTTGCCAAAGGAACGAACTGCATTCCACTGGGAATAGGGTGCTGCCATAGAACTGTGGGTGCCGAGCATAAGGCGCCGCCAACCGGATTGTTTAGGGAACAGGACTGTGGTCTAACAGCAGAGGACTGACCGCACCCTGCAACGCGAAAGGACAGAACAGAGCTGGACCTATAGCTCCACCGCCGGTGCTCAACAGCGCCAACGAAAGTACTCGGACTAGAGCCTACCAGTGATGGCTCACTGACAAAAAGACACTGGGACGAAGAAATATTGTGTATTGAACTGAATTCCGCTCTCAACTACCTGGTCAAAACTGTTCATTGGTCACATTTTTTAAGTCGGAAAGATTTTTGCTATGTAGTGCGTTTAATTGTTAGGAACCCAATGAAAAGCAATTTTCTATGTACTGTATTCTGCCCATTACTTAACTGTCTATGATTGTACGCCAAATGTTAGTATCGACAAAATGCTAATTCATCAACGATGCCTGTCTACCTGTAAACCCATCAATTGCAAATATGACTGCTGCTATGTAAAAAGGGGCGACTGTGAAAGTTGAAGAAATTGATGTACATAGACAGCATTCATTCCCCTTCTTCTCCCACTCCTCTCCCTGTGAGCACCATGAATACCGTAAATTATTGACCGTATCACTCTGTCAGTAAAAGCCCCTACCCCTGTGCATATGTACAGCCAGTTTAGGCACCATGGCCTTTTTACCCATTGTGATCCCCGGCTTCCCTCCTGCGCGTATTTTAACCCCCCTCTCTCATGCATAGACCATGAAACCCTCTCCCTCTGCGCGACCCCGCTGTGAAAGGCAACTCTCCCACTTGACTCGCACAAAACCCCCCCCATTCCTTCTTGGAGAGGCATCCTTCGCCTTAGCTGACGTAGCCCTCCCCAGCTGTACCTGACTGCCCCCGCTCTCTCATGTGCGGGTCATAAGATCTCTCTCTCTCTCTCTGTGTGACTCTGTCCCTGTGTCCACCCTGGCTACCCCTCCCTTCTCCTCATGTGGGCAAGTCATAAACCCTCTTCTTACGCAAGGCCCTGTCCTTGAGGGTCACGGCCGCGCCTGACCAGCACCTCCTTCCCTTCCATGAATGCCCCTCTGTTGACAAGCCTTCCCTCCGCACTCGATTGTCCACGCGGCATTAATACCTCTCCTTTGATGACCCTTCCCCCCCCCGAGTCCAGCTGACCACACATGTCCGAGGCCATCGCCTGAGCCAGGAGATACCATTTACTGCCCTTATGGTATGAAGTCACTCCTCTTCAAAGGATCCTCTATTGGTCTTAGCCACCCCACCCCTTGGGCTATGATCAGGCGTACACATCCTACAAAACACTCAGTTGCGTGATTGCCCTCCCCTCTTATCAGCAGGTCAAGGGTCCCCATTGTGAACGTATATGGGTAGGATCACCACGAGGATTATAGGGATGTCTTTCCTTTTGCGTCACACCGTCCTGATTGTGTTATCCTGTGTTCTGTAGAGTATAAAAAGCCAGAGTCTCAGCTCACTTGTTAGAGCACCTCCCGAAAGACACTGTGTTTCGTGTCCGAAATGACATGCTCTCCTCATGAGAAATAAACTCTGTTCTTGATTCCTGCTTCCAGCGCCCGTCTCCTTATTTTGGTAATTACTCAACATGGGAACTGAGAGGCGGATTGCGCCAGCGGCCTGGGCACCGATAGGGTTATGGTCGCATTTTTCACAGACCCACTATTTTTGTAAAAGAATCTAAGAGGGAAATGGGCCTGTAACAACCCGGGTCTTGTCTATCCTCCTTTTTATAGATGGGGACTATTACAGACTCCACCCATGTAGGCAGGAAATCTGAAACACAGCTGGCATTAAGCACCTGGACCAGGAGGGGGCCCCACAAAGAAGGGGTAGCCTTAAAAATATCTATGGGGACACCATCCGGTCCAGGGGCCTTTCCACCCTGGCTTACACATAAGGCCTTTTCAACTTCTTCCAAGGTGAAAAACAAATTTCCTTGAGGTGGGGTATTCAGGAAGGGGTGACTGAGAGCACACCCGTCCCTCACCCTCATATACGCTAGAAAAATGCCTAATCCATTCCGATTCAAGAATTGGCATTTCCAACTTCGGACCAGCCTCTTCCCTAAGAAAGGGTGTTCTAATGATCTTCCAGAATCCCGCGCTGTCATTCCTACTAGAAGCTAGATACAAGGCTTCCCAGGCTTCTCTCTCAACATATTCTTTCTATCTTTTATAGCTATTTTATACTCTTTCCTGAGCCTGCCAACCTCCTCAACACATCTAGGTTTCTTATGCAGTTCCTTCTTTAGAAAAGCATAAGCCCTAGTACATTTAGAATCAAACCAACCTCCCTTCTGTTTACTGTTCTTAAATTTCCTCACAAGGGAGGTCCTAATTTCATTCAAGATGGTCAAAAAGTAAGCAAGGAGCCTTCCAGGAGTAGAGTCTTCCCTTAAACAAATCATTATCTCAGATAAGCATTTACCAGCCACTTTTTTAAGTATTTCCGGCGGGTCCACCAAAAGCCCATTTTAATGCGTAACCATTTATGCTACCAATAGCTAAATTTTCGTCCACGCTATCCCTTTCTTTATTACTTTTTAGAGTGGACATTTTTGGGAGCAGGATGGCCACGCAGAGCGGGAAATGGTCACTTAGAACAATATCAGAGACTTTAAATGAATAAATTCTACTACCATATTTATCAGAAACAATAGCATAATCAATAGTGGAAGCACAGCCCCTCCATTATATGTTGAGGAAAGGGAAGATGGTAAAGTACAAACTTCATTTGCAAATCCCAAATCAAATTTGGCAAGCAAGCTGTTAAATTGTTCACCTTGAGAGGAGTGATTAAAATGTGAATGGCCCGATCCATCTTCCTGTATCATTCCGCACCTATTGTCCTTCATCATACTACACAAAGTGCAATTGAAATCCCCAAACAGGAGAATCATCAGTTCATGTCTGTAGATTTTCTCCTGTAATAAACAAAGCTTTAGCCAATTTACTTAGAACAGTAGATAGATCACCAGGGGGAATATTATTGTATAGATTGAGGAGAGCAATTGGAGTATCGGAAGCCAAGACAAGTATTAAAAGTTGGAAATAAGTGTCTGTAACATGCTCTATTACACTTATAAAGTTCAATTTGTTAGACAAATAAATGCTCAATCCACCCTTTGCTCTTCCATGTCATATTTACAGACGTTGTTACTGTAACAAGCACAGGTAGCC
>NW_028243405.1:0-83153 GCF_964263255.1 Lissotriton vulgaris
ATTCTATGTATATGTAGTGTACATTAAGTATGGGCGAATTTTGCGAACTCGCAATCCGCAAAATCCGCGAATTATAGCAAATTTGCGGATTTTTTTTTTTTTGTATTCGCAAGGATTTCTGCCAGTTCGCGAGGGTTTCGTACCAGTTCGCAATTGCAAACTTACATTTCGGCACGCAACGGTCGTGATTATGTTGTTTCTACGTCTGGTTCATCGTCACAGGTTCCCAGCACCCTCTGTTTCACCACTGCAACCCTCTGTTACATCAATGCCACCCTCTGGTTCATCATCACTGTAGATATGGGGGGAAAAGCAAGCACACCAGCCCTGCTTCAACTGACATGAATTAATTTGGGGTTAGTTTATTAATGTGTCACTGTTTTAAAATTCCAGTCTGGCACCTGCTTCCTTATCTGTAATTTGCTTTCTGTTGCAGTGCATTTTTTTTCCCAGGACCTTTGTGGCCTACTTGTAGCTATTCTATGAGCCTGCTGTGAGGGTCAGAGCAGGGTCATACAATTGTTGCAACTAGCAACTGAATTCTGGAGGGGCCCCAGTCAGGAAGCACTACAGGGAATTGTTACTAATGATGAGTTTGAACTCTTGCCCCTGCCGAGTGCTTTCAGTTTTGAAAAACTCGTTTTTCTGCAATTTCGCGGGATTCACGGGTCGCGAACACGCGCGAGATCGGATTCGGAAGCCGCAAATTCGTGCGAATATGCAATTTGTTTTCTTGCGGCGTGTTAGTTGGCAAGGTTTTGTGCGTTTTTGCGAGCCGCTCGTAGTGCAAGGCGCGAAGTTACCCTCGCGGTCGTTCAAGGGCGCGGCCATCTTGTTTGCCTGGCGTATTTCCATTTCCGGGCGCAAAGTGTAATCTCGCAAAGTCTGCGGCTTGCCAGTACAGTTTCGCGCGTGTTCGCAAGGAAAATCTTGCGCGAACTTACCCGCGCGGTCGTGAACGGGCGCGGCCATCTTGTTTCTCATTCATTGCTATGGTTCTGGGCATGGTCTTTGTATCCTCTGTCAATCTCTGCCATCCTTTGCTTGTTTGAAGTTTTTTTAGATCTATTTTACTTATTATCTATCCCTCTATTTTTCTAGCCCTATATTTTTGTGTTTACTGCTACTTTTGGTTAATTTTAAACTACTTTTTTAAACTCTTTTCTTTTCTTCTCTTCCCTATTCTATTTTCTTTATTCCTTTCCGCCCAGACCATGGTGAAGGGAGCCGGGAAGCATCCCGAGAAGGGGAAGGGTCCCGCACCTCGTGTCCGGCTCCCGTGCGGGCGTTTGAGGGGGAGGAGGTCGTACCCAGGGAGATCTTTACCCCGGAGGAGGTGGGCCAACTCATTTTTTATGTTCAGCGCCGCCTCCCCAGGACCATCATGGGAGGCGGCAAGATCAGTGCCGGGTACGGAGCCCGGGAGCGCCGGAAGCGGTGGGAGAAGGTGTGCCAGGCCATTTACCACCACTCTCTGGTCTGGCGCCCCTACAACCAGGCCACCCACCGCTGGACGGATGTCCTGACCCGTGAGCGAGATCTGCTCGACCTCCTTGGCCTTGAGATCCCCGGGCTTGGTGAGTAGTAGTAGCTATTTCTTTACTACTATGTTTCTCCTGCTGTGTTATTATATTGCAAATTTTTGTTTTTTACCAAGAGCAATAATGCTGCTCATTACATTGTAGGTAAATTATATTTCAAAATCTTCTGTGCATTTCAGGTACACTGCTCTCCTTCTTCTCAGTAGTGTTGCTACTATGCTTATTTGTTTTAGATTTTGTGTTCATTTCATTGGCCTGTGAAATTATGTATGAGTGTAGTTTAAAGAACTGCGTAATGCTACACACTAAGGTTCAGATTTTTAATTACGGGCGCATCCCTGCAAAGTAGCAGGGATGCGCCAGTAATTGTGCGTCACGCCACCATCACCCATGGTGCGCCGTATTTACAATGCGGCGCACCATGGGCCCAAAACGTCACCAAAGCGTTACGCATCTGTGCCGTAAAGGCGGCGCATTGCTGGAGTTGCGTCGCAACGATGGTGCAGCTCCATCAATGCTCTGGGGTGCCCTATCTCCCCAATGCTGCGTCAAGCCGTACGTCTGCTTCAAGCAGGCGCAGGGTTTGAGTCACGCATCATTGTCCTCAAAGTGACTGATTGAAATCTTGTAGATTTCCCTCAGCCACTTTTAGGATGCGTTCCTGCACAGGACCGCCCTCCCTTGCGCCGGAACGCCCCCTATTGGCGCAGGGCTTTACAACGTGATGCATCTCCCATATGCGTCACGTTGTTAATATACGCCGCACCATTGCGCCTCTTTTGTGCTGTCGCTGCGTCACAAAAGTCACGCAACAATGGAGCAAAAGAGCCGCAAGGGGCTTCTAAATCAGCCCCTACAGACTCAAGTCCAGTCCTTCCTTTGTACACATGGCAATAAGAAGAAATAGTGGTGGTGGATTAATAGTTTGAGTATTTTAATGACTGGTTAATGTAGTAGGAAACTTTAGTGTTGTCGCTGATCTTCAATCACGATGGACTTTGGCTGTCACTTCGCGTGCTGCGGACTGCTGCCTGCCAATCCTAGGCAAACCTTTTTAGTACTTTGTTTAGTGAGTTACATAAGGTAATTTCCAATTCGACGGTCCGCAAATCAAGCAATACTAAAGTAATAACGTAGTCGACCACATGAGATTGGTCAATAATATATCCCGTGGAGTAGTTGTCTATTTGCTATTTCGCAAAAATATTTTGTTAGTTCTTTTGAAATGTTTGATTTGGTTGACAAATATCATCCATGTTTTCTGTTTTTCTTTCTTTCATGTTGTACATCAGCTTCCCCCAGGGGCAAGAGGAGGACACAGGAGGAGGAGGAGGGTGCTGTTGACGATGCAGGCCAGGACCGGGCAGGCGAGGGCTCCTTTGCTGGCCCCATTAAGTTTTAATTTTAATATAGAGTACTTATTTTTTCCTAGCGTTCCTCATTCGATTTTTTCTAAATCGTCTTTGATCTTCTTGTAGACAGGATCTAAATTCTTATCCTGCCTCGACTATGACTCAGTGTAGTATTACTAGATTATTCTTATTAGTCTGTCTGTGTAGCTAACTAAGATTGCACATTTGGCATTTCCATTGGACTCCCATTCTAGTCAGCAATAGCTCTATGCACTGAGTGCAGTCCTCTGGGATTGTCCATAATGTCTTTTCAAGTATTATAAATGTTTATGCTTTGACAATTGCCAACAATAAAAAGGTGAATGACCACCAAGAAAGAATAAGATACTACTTTACTTTTGGTTTGGATAGGAGGACAATCCATTCTACTACTGTTGCAGGGACAAATCTGCACAAACAGAAGTATGGACACTAAATAATGCATTGCTTAGCTTATCAATTATAATAGGTGCTGTTAGACTTTCCACATACCTCAGTGATAACAGACTTTGTAGTTGAACCCCCAATCTCCTTACTGACTTGATAGTGTGGCAAAGTCATTTAGCTCCCAAAGTCACCGATGGCAGAGGCACGGACTTATGCTTGCAAAAATTCCAAAACCTTTAGCTCATCCACTCTAGTCTGGAGGACCAAAAACCACAGAGTCTATTTGAGTTTAAAAGCTTTATTAAAAGTAAACACATTTATTGAAATCAAGTTTGTCATAAAAGTAAACGTTTAACTGGAAATGGAAAAGTGCTTAGTGCTGACGATTAATTGGACACATTTCTTGTGGTCGAGCCGAGCTCTCACCTGGTTTGAACTTGATCCTGCTCGTGTTCTTAGAAGTCAAGCTTCTGTCTGTTAGGAGAAAAAGTGGTGCGTGTTAAAAATAAAAAGCAAGCACTCATCAGTTGTGTCAAAAAGTGCAGCAAGACAACAGCCTTCCATGGAAAAAGGGACATTTTTACTTTACAGTAGACAGTCACAAATTATTAAATTGTATACAGTTTTTTTCACATTTCTTTCTTCCTCCTAGACCAAATATTATATAGTAGTGAGTGGTGTATTCTAACATTATTAAATGTACTTTGTAGGTGGAACATCTGGAGGCGGGGCCAGCGTCGAGGTGGTGGTGGCATTGGACGAGGAGGACAACTCTGGGGAGGAGGCGTTGCAAGTGCCGGACAAATCTGTGGGGGATGACACGGTGGTGGCGGGCAGAGGTAAGCTATACATTCCTTACTCATTTGAGATTGAAGACTGCAGAGTGTGCTTTCTGCACGGGTGTATTATATAAATAAACCAGGTAGTAGGCTCTTCTAAATGTACTTCGACTTAGCTGTGAAGTTTTTGGCGAGAAGAATCCCAATCAGATCTGAGGTGAACTTGATGGAAGGGCTGAACGAAAAGCGAAAGAAGGGTGTAAGTAAGTGTGGAAGGACGAGAAATGTAATGATGACTGGCAAAGAAGAATGATATGTGTTTGCTTGGTCCCCGAGGTGGCTGGGAAGGAAAGAACATGGTATGGTGCATGGCTGGGTGAATGATGAAGCAAGGATGGATGTAAGGAGAACAGCCTGGGTGGGTGAAACAGAAACTGTATGTGTGCATATACTTTGAATGGATGGATGCCTGGATTATTCATGGTACTATCTGACTCTTAGATAGCATATGTGTATCTAGAGAGAGTAGACGGTCACTGGATGAATTAAGTGTTACTTTGAAGAGCATGTAACACCGCACCCGCACGTCCGTTCCAGTGTAGGAAAGGCAAGGAAAAGAAGTTGTAATTTTGTCCAAATACTACCATGAATAGTAGCAGTAGTTTGTATTGCAACTGCAAGCACAGCATATATTCGGTTATTACGGGGGACACTCCCTACCTCTCTTAATAACTTTAGTTTAGTAGTAGTACGTCATTCATGTGTGGGGGTATCACTGTTCACTCCATAATAAGCAAAGCACCTAAAGTCATCCCATATGTCATCAAATACATCCCATGTGAAGTGATAGATAATCAGATTATTTAGCTTCTTTATTTTCCTTTTCTAATACTCATTTGCACTGTAGGGTGAAAGCTAAATTAATTAAGCAGTAGCCCTTTTAACAGAGTATTCTCAGTGCCACCCGTAATAGAAAAGTAAGAGCTTCACCACCTGCATGTACTGGACCGGTACAGTAACACAAGTCTGTCTCACTCACCATGGTGTGCGTCTGTTTTTCTCGGGTGCAAGTTCACTGCGCTGGCATTATGCCGGCTTGCATAAGATAACGTACCAATTTTCCTAAACAAGAGAGAAGAAGAAGAATAAGACTGGCGTACTGTCATAGTCGACTGTAATGGAAGTCCATAGTGCTTGTAGAATTTGTCCCTTAAACTCCGACTAATGTTAGAGCAAGGATGCAGAAGTCGGAGGTTACATAGATACTGTCCTCAATAGTTATGTACTGTGCTTTCAATTTGCTACTTGTACTGTGACAACTTCCTGCTCAATCATTTTGTGTTAATCTTAAGGAGCATTGGTTACAGACTATGGGCCTTATTTATGAAGGCCTTGCGCCGCCGGTGCGTCACTTTTTCCCATTTTAAAAGTGACGCAAAAGTGGCGCAAGACCTTCATAAATAAGGCCCTATGTCTTTCTTTCTTCATGTAGTTGCTCCTTCCAAATCCAAGACACCATCAAGGAGGAAGGAGCTGGCTCGAATGGCCCGGCAACGGAGGCTGGATGCCACTGTCGCTGAATATCGGCGGCTGGTGGCCCTGGAGGAGGAGGACACGCAGTCTGGTACAACAACAACGTCCACGGGGACAGCTGCATCCTCCTCCGTGCGGGCTGCCAGGCAGCGCAGTGCTCCAGCGGTACGGAGCCGGGCTACCAAAGCCCAACGCCAACGCCGAGCAGCAAAGACAGCAGCTGCCCCCCACAGGATTTGCAAGGCACACCGGCGCCGCTTATCCCTCAGACTGTCCTACCTGGAGCAGGAGGTCCTGAACTATAAGAACTTGGTGGAGGGCCTCCGCTTCGAACTTGCCACCCTCCGCAAGGAGCATGATGCCCTGGCTGCTAAAGGCAACAGCACCCTGCCATAGTGTCCCTTGCCCCTTTTTTAGAGACTTTTGGGGGGTGGGAATTGGGAGTTGGGTTTTTTGGGGACTTTAGAAGGACAATCGTTGGGGTTAGGGAGGGTCTTGCGGGAGATTGTTTTGTTAGGGCTATAAAAATATAATTTTTTAAACTTTATCTTCCCATACCTGTTTTTTATAGCTTTTGAATTTGGTTGGTGGGTGGGGGTTTAACAGTAAGTTTGTTTTCCTGAATAGTCCTGTGACTTTAGTAGAACTACCATCAATCTCTCGTCTCTCCTAATACTCCATTATACTACCTCCAACCAAACGCCTATCTTACCTGTAATTTCTGTTTGCAAGTAGGGCTAGGCCCAGGGCTGGCTCCACGGGAAACAGCGAATAAGGTTGGCAATCCTGGGCGGATAAAATTTCCTCTTAGCGGTGGTCCTAGTGGTGTGACACAGTGGCAGTTGCATGCCTATGAAAAAAAAGAAAATGAAATCTGGTTTGTCCTCCTGAGCAATACAACGGTACAATAGAGAATATAGCAGGTGACAGTACACTAGAACAGTGCCACATTGTAGCCTAACAAATGGTAAAGTATAACTACTAATTCGGTTGAAGTTCTTTGACATTAGCCATGGGTCTTTGTCAAGCAGAGTAAGAATATATCCTCGGATTTCTTAACCAGCCTGTTGGTATCACCTTATCCTCCCCAGCAAGTGTGTGGATTTATTGCTGTAATTTAGTCACACATCAATCAAAACCACACAGCCCGGGGGAAGAGGGTTAGGGTTTGAAAAATGGATGGGTACAGGGGTTTTTGGGAAAGGTTTTGTGAGACAAGAAAAAAAAAAGCACAGCATGGACAAACAATTGTGAACATAAACAAATCTTTGGGTACAAACCTATCCATCAATCTTTGAAAGTGCATGCACTACTGCATGCATGTCAGTGAAAAGTCAGTAGTACTTTCAACAACTGTGGAAGAAAGAATGCGACAGTACAGGGCGTGTGTGGAAATATTGATAACTATATTCAAGATAAGGTCTCTGTTGCAGATACCTGAGAGCCTTGCTGGTCACTATAAATCCATTCACAACACTCAATGAGGTTGGTCTGGAAGGTGTAGTAGATAGAAAAGGAGAAATTGCTCTTTTTCTAGGTGTCCCCTCACTCACCAGGGTTGCCCCTTGGTGACATGCTTCATCATTGGGGCCATCCCAGTCCTCTACGGGCTGGGGCGTGCTGCGACTTGCGAATTACGTAGGAGCACTTACAAATGACTATGTGTGGTGCAGATGTGATAGTGGAGTGGACTAAGTGATGTGTTAAGGGATCAATTTAGAAGCAGAGAGAGATCCAAGAAATGCAGTCACAGTCCTAGAAAAACACAATGGATACTGTATCTGTATGTTGTTGTAGTTGTCCTGTTGAATTTGGTAAGTAAGTTGCATGCAGAAAAAAAATCCTCTTTTTAGCAGCACTCCTCCATTACAGCTGACGCTTCGACCATCGATGTTGGTCACCACCAGAAGACACCCTGTAAAAGAAGCACAGCATGGACAAACAATTGAACGTAAACAAATCTTTGGGTACAAACCTATCCATCAATCTTTGAAAGTGCATGCACTAGTGCATGCATGTCAGTGAAAAGTAAGTAGTACTTTCGACAACTGTGGAAGAAAGAATGCGACAGTACAGGGCGTGTGTGGAATTATTGATAACTATATTCAAGATAAGGTCTCTGTTGCAGATACCTGAGAGCCTTGCTGGTCACTATAAATCCATTCACAACACTCAATGAGGTTGGTCTGGAAGGTGTAGTAGATAGAAAAGGAGAAATTGCTCTTTTTCTAGGTGTCCCCTCACTCACCAGGGTTGCCCCTTGGTGACATGCTTCATCATTGGGGCCATCCCAGTCCTCTACGGGCTGGGGCGTGCTGCGACTTGCGAATTACGTAGGAGCACTTACAAATGACTATGTGTGGTGCAGATGTGATAGTGGAGTGGACTAAGTGATGTGTTAAGGTATCAATTTAGAAGCAGACAGAGATCCAAGAAATGCAGTCACAGTCCTAGAAAAACACAATGGATACTTTATCTGTATGTTGTTGTAGTTGTCCTGTTGAATTTGATAAGTAAGTTGCATGCAGAAAAAAAATCCTCTTATTAGCGGCACTCCTCCATTCCATCTGACGCTTCGTCCATCAATGTTGGTGACCAGAAGACACCCTGTCCACTGCCTGCCTGGCGGATGCTGAATTGCGGCTCGCTAATGTGAAGCCTGACTCCATCCTTTTTTCCCCATTGCACAGACTGAAACCCGGCCTGTAATTATTCAACGAAAAACAGGAAGTGATATAATATTACAACACCACTGATAAATAAATATAAGGTATGTAGGCTGTGGAGTGCAAAAAGTCACACTTTGCTTTTCCTAGTAGACAGTACAATATTTTTGACAGTGCGTACTCTGTCTGAGTCACCTTTTGAAGGATAAATAAGTATGGGCAAATTAATGTAGCGGATCTTTCCCCTCAAGCTAGGTGTACTGTAAACTGTGTTTTAGAACAAAATTAGATCTTCCCAGCAGTGCTCCCACCAAGACCCTTACTAAAGCTAGTCGCAAAAATGTAGAAGACCCCCAATCAAATCGGAAAAAACGAGGCCTAGCAGAAAACTGGTGACAAAACGTACTTTGAAAGTAAAAGTAGGCCCAAATACCCCCTTACCCACCGTGGATTGCATTCAAACCACTTGCAAGCAACCAAGCAAAAGTATCCATAGCCAGCATCGCTCCAAGACTCGAAAACCCCCCCACCCAAACACATGCAATAGAAATACTGCTAACCCTAACGAACCCTAAGTTAAGAATAGTGGCAAAGGCTTTCTTTAACTATGCCAAATCCCCCCTTTCCCACCCAGGATTTTCTTCAAATGACTTGCGACCAAAATTACACATTCTCACGAGTGCTCTAGGACCCCAGAACTCAGTTGCAAAAATGTAGAACACCCCGAAACACATGCAATCCTGCTGCTAGGGCTAACGAACCCTAAGTTACAAAAAGTGCCAAAAGGCTTTTCGGCGTGGATTTTGTCCCAACCACTTCCACCCGGTATTAGACCTTCCCAGGAATGGCCCAAGACCCGCCAACCCACCCGCCAAAAAGCATAACACCCCCAAACAGGCCACAAGCAACATCTCCTACTTACAATATTTCTCGGCCTTCGGTCCAAACGCGCTGCGTAGCTTGGCCATAAGTCCGTTTTGCCACCACGGATTTCCTGAAAAGCAAATGCAATCAAGATTAGAGTGTCCCAGCAGTGCTGACAGACCCCAAAACTCACCCACAAACAGACGGAACCCCCCCTAAGAGCACCTCAAAGGCAAGCAAGTCAGCAAAAACACTAAAAAATTTGCGCCTCTGATTTGGTCCAAACCACTTTTATCCGGTATTAGAGCTTCCCAACAATGGCCCCAGAGCCGTCAGCCCAAGAGAAAACGAGTAGAAGACCCCCAAACAGCCAAAGAGCAAAAGTACAAAAATGGGGACTTAGTCATTTTTTCCCAAATTTCCCAAATCACTCCACGCGCGCTCTGCAGCTAGGCCCTAACTCCCCTCTGCCACCATGGATTTGCTTCAAACCTCTTGCAAAGTAAAGTATCCATAGCCAGCAGTGCTCCCAGACCCCGAAACCCACCCACAAACACCAGGAAGCCCCCCAAACCGGCCCCCGAAAATGCTACATTGAGCAAAATGTCAGAAATAGCAAAAAAAAATCGCCCTGGATTTTGTCCGAACCACTTCTACCCGGTATTAGACCTTCCCAGGAATGGCCCAAGACCCGCCAACCCACCCGGCAAAAAGCATAACACCCCCAAACAGGCCAAAAGCAACATCTCCTACTTACAATATTTCTCAGCCTTCTGTCCAAACGCGCTGCGTAGCTTGGCCATAAGTCCGGTTTGCCACCACGGATTTCCTGAAAAGCAAATGCAATCAAGATTAGAGTGTCCCAGCAGTGCTGACAGACCCCGAAACTCACCCACAAACAGACGGAACCCCCCCTAAGAGCACCTCAAAGGCAAGCAAGTCAGCAAAAACACTAAAAAATGTGCGCCTCGGATTTGGTCCAAACCACTTTTATCCGGTATTAGAGCTTCCCAACAATGGCCCCAGAGCCGTCAACCCAAGAGAAAACGAGTAGAAGACCCCCAAACAGCCAAAGAGCAAAAGTATAAAACTGGGGACTTAGTCATTTTTTCCCAAATTTCCCAAATCACTCCGCGCGCGCTCTGCAGCTAGGCTCTAACTCCCCTCTGCCACCATGGATTTGCTTCAAACCTCTTGCAAAGTAAAGTATCCGTAGCCAGCAGTGCTCCCAGACCCCGAAACCCACCCACAAACACCAGGAAGCCCCCCAAACCGCCCCCCAAAAACGCTACATTGAGCAAAACGTCAGAAATAGTAAAAAAAAAATCGGCCTGGATTTTGTCCGAACCACTTCTACCCGGTATTAGACCTCTCCAGGAATGGCCCAAGACCCGCCAACCCACCCGCCAAAAAGCATAACACCCCCAAACAGGCCAAAAGCAACATCTCCTACTTACAATATTTCTCGGCCTTCGGTCCAAACGCGCTGCGTAGCTTGGCCATAAGTCCGGTTTGCCACCACGGATTTCCTGAAAAGCAAATGCAATCAAGATTAGAGTGTCCCAGCAGTGCTAACAGACCCCGAAACTCACCCACAAACAGACGGAACCCCCCCTAAGAGCACCTCAAAGGCAAGCAAGTCAGCAAAAACACTAAAAAATTTGCGCCTCGGATTTGGTCCAAACCACTTTTAGAGCTTCCCAGCAATGGCCCCAGAGCCGTCAACTCACCTGCAAAGAGGTAGAACAACACCCCCACAAGTGCTGAGTCTTTCTTCATTGGGCGTAAACCAGCCCTCTGCTTTGATGGAAATAGGAGTCTGGAGGAGGAGGATAGAGGAGCATGTTCTTCTGAACTTGTGAACCTGAGGAATGCAGACTGCGGCACCTTCAAATCAATTAGCAAACAAGTGAAGACAGTTCTGCTGATGGGCTTGTTTTTGTGATTATCTGATTAAAGTTTGAATTATATTAACTGTGCACAACAAAGAAAGACAGACACATAGGAATAAAAGTGAATAAGGACGAAAAAGAAAGTTATTGATTCGTTGTCTCATTTTCAGGGCTCGGTATCACGGTCCAGGAATGAGAATAAGGCTTCGTTATCATACTCTGCGAATTCAGGCAGGGTGAGCTCAGTGTCACCTGACAGAGTAGAAATTCCCTCATCTATGTTGCTGGCCACCTCGTCTTCATCCGGCGCGCTTACTCGTGCTCTGAAATCTGGTGGTATGAGGTGCTGATTCATCTTGATCATTGTTAACCTCACCACATTTTTGGGCGAGAGGCGGCTCCGTTTGGAAGTTACAATGCCACCAGCAGCACTGAAAACACGTTCAGAAGACACGCTTGCGAGTGGGCAAGACAAGTAGTTTAATGCCAGGTTACTGAGCTGTGGCCACAATTCTTTTTTTTGAGAAAAAATAAGGAGGACCCCACACAGAGTTATGGAGGACCGTGGGGAAAACGGAGTTCAAAGTTAGCAAAGGTCCCAAGTTGGTGGACAAAGAGGATTATGTCCTATTTTAGTGTTGGTCCTATGGGCATGGTAATATAACCAAAAATGTTAAATTTGAAATTGAAAATTCTCTAAGAATTAAAAATTAAAAAAAAAAAAAAAAAAAATTGTTGGGTCAAATAGAATGGACGTCAATTCCGTGGGAAAGGCAAATGTACAAAGTTGTGTGATTAGTTATCAATTCCATGCAGAAAATACGCACTATGGTTTCTGACATAGAAACAGGTAATGACAGATTCTACGCAGTTACTTCAGATACCTTCAGCAAGTATTAAAAATACAATTTTTCAACAAGTTTACAAAAATTAATGCTTATCAACAACAATTGTTTGGTAACGATATTTAAATTTTATTGCACTTTATCAATTCACAATTTCTGTTAAAAACAACAATTAAAAACATTTAGCAATAGACATGATCATCACAATGATTTTTAATAAAAATATATATATGTGCAAACAAAGAATCAAAAGGTTGACGCGGCGTTTCGGCTTTCTTTTGTACACCTTCTTCAGGACTGATTCTAAACAATTAAAATATTAAAAACACAAAATTACCAAACAATTTTTGTTCTTCTTTATATTATCACATTTTACTTGCCCTACTGTTTACATCCTTGCTCAACATTTAAGTCCACATGTATTTATGTCCGTTTTCTGTTTACACTTGCCTTCATGTTCACGAACATTCTTTTATTCATTATTGCACACTTTATTTGCCTTCCCCCTGGAGAAATATCGAATGCTAGACCGGTTCCCATATTACCACCACTAAAAAGGGATACGCTATCTCTTATCTTATATGCGTACCTTTTTGTTCCAGATGGAGTTATTGCCCATGTGGAAGGAAATCGTTGGTTTAACGAAAAGTCCTCTGTGAATATGGACGATTAGTCGATCGCAAATTGCTAGTAATTATGTGCAAAGTTGCGTTGTCTCTAAATGGGGACATGTAAGTGTCAGTGACTTATACATTTTAGTAATCATACTCAAAATCCATTGGGTGATCAATCTCATTGGTACATACCTTATGGCAGAGGGGTACAATCAATTTCCTCTAGGTTTTGATTACCATATTTATGTATCATAAGGGACTTGTTTTCCAATTTCTGTACCTGTTAGTATAAAGAGATAATATCCCGGGTTGTTTCTAGTTGTTTTTACCCTGTTTTTGTGCTCTAGATTAATTCTTTTATAATAAGCAAATTACCTTTATATAGGCTATACACCTGCCGCGTTCCGCTGCCAGAAGGAGCCACCGTTTTATGTAGGTAGTCGGCAATATTCTCTCTGCGAGATTAGAATTAATATCCCTTTAATTATTTGAATATAGAGCACGGATACTTTTGTCGTGATCTAAGTTTTGCTTGTAGATTTTCATTATAGTTAAACTCACCATAGGAGCCGGGTGCACGGTTACTGAGATCCAAACCCTCTTTCAATTAGGTCGGCATCTGTCAGAAACACGATCCATGCGTTTGGGAATAGCCTCATCAGGTTGTTGTTCCCTGTAAGGGTGTTAGTACCATTAATTTGTTTCAAATTCTTTTGCATTCTTTTGATAGACTATATCTTCCTTACATTTATATGATGCTACCTCTTATTCTAGTTTGACTGTGCTATAATTCTAGTCCCATTAGTTACAATCCTGTTAAATCATGGACTAACTTTGCCTTCTATTCATGTAATGTTTTACTCTTACTAATAACTTCTAGAGTTTAAGACTGTTATTACTAGTTATTTTTATATCTGTATTGTGCGCCCTCCTAGATTCTTTAGGGATAGTTCATTAAAGATGTGGTCCGCTCACCTTAACTTTTTGCTAGTTGTTAGAATGTCTGCATAGTGCGCCCTTCTAAATTCTTTACGGACAGTTTGTTGAAGATGTGGTACGCTCCCCTTGACTTTTTACTGGGGGTTCATTAGTACCATAGTTTCACTCCTAATCTTTACTTCTTAGATTTAAACTATTTTCACCTCTCTTTCTTATGTTTACCCCATGCGCTATCCTTGGTGTTATTTGGAACATAGTGCGCTTTTCATAACTCGTTTCTAATAGTGGTTATAATGCGCCTCGTTTGCCCCTATGCTCCTTAGGTTCCCAACCCCATCTTATCATAATTATTTCAATAGGGGCCGAGATAACTCAGTTTTAGTAAAAAAAGACTCAGTTTTAGTAAAAGAAGGGCCACAGTGTCTACCTATTTTACTCACCAATGTTGCTGCTTACGGCCTCCCTGCTCCTTTCTTTCTGGCAGCTAGTCCTTGTTTCCTCCGCACGGCATTCAATGGAAATGCCCACCAAGCGGTGTTTCCTACCTAAATAGTAGCCGCCGACCAATTAAATGAGAGGAACAAAGCGCCCAATCGTTCGGCGGCTACTATTTAGGTAGGAAACACCGCTTGGTGGGCATTTCCATTAAATGCCTTGCGGAGGAAACAAGGACTAGCTGCCAGAAAGAAAGGAGCAGGGAGGCCGTAAGCAGCAACATTGGTGAGTAAAATAGGTAGACACTGTGGCCCTTCTTTTACTAAAACGGAGTCTTTTTTTACTAAAACTGAGTTATCTCGGCCCCTTTTGAAATAATTATGATAAGATGGGGTTGGGAACCTAAGAAGCATAGGGGCAAACGAGGCGCATTACAACCACTATTAGAAACGAGTTATGAAAAGCGCACTATGTTCCAAATAACACCAAGGATAGCGCATGGGGTAAACATAAGAAAGAGCGGTGAAAATAGTTTAAATCTAAGAAGTAAAGATTAGGAGTGAAACTATGGTACTAATGAACCCCCAGTAAAAAGTCAAGGGGAGCGTACCACATCTTCAACAAACTGTCCGTAAAGAATTTAGAAGGGCGCACTATGCAGACATTCTAACAACTAGCAAAAAGTTAAGGTGAGCGGACCACATCTTTAAAGAACTATCCCTAAAGAATCTAGGAGGGCGCACAATACAGATATAAAAATAACTAGTAATAACAGTCTTAAACTCTAGAAGTTATTAGTAAGAGTAAAACATTACATGAATAGAAGGCAAAGTTAGTCCATGATTTAACAGGATTGTAACTAATGGGACTAGAATTATAGCACAGTCAAACTAGAATAAGAGGTAACATCATATAAATGTAAGGAAGATATAGTCTATCAAAAGAATGCAAAAGAATTTGAAACAAATTAATGGTACTAACACCCTTACAGGGAACAACAACCTGATGAGGCTATTCCCAAACGCATGGATCGTGTTTCTGACAGATGCCGACCTAATTGAAAGAGGGTTTGGATCTCAGTAACCGTGCACCCGGCTCCTATGGTGAGTTTAACTATAATGAAAATCTACAAGCAAAACTTAGATCACGACAAAAGTATCCGTGCTCTATATTCAAATAATTAAAGGGATATTAATTCTAATCTCGCAGAGAGAATATTGCCGACTACCTACATAAAATGGTGGCTTCTTCTGGCAGCGGAAGGCGGCAGGTGTATAACCTATATAAAGGTAATTTGCTTATTATAAAAGAATTAATCTAGAGCACAAAAACAGGGTAAAAACAACTAGAAACAACCCGGGATATTATCTCTTTATACTAACAGGTACAGAAATTGGAAAACAAGTCCCTTATGATACATAAATATGGTAATCAAAACCTAGAGGAAATTGATTGTACCCCTCTGCCATAAGGTATGTACCAATGAGATTGATCACCCAATGGATTTTGAGTATGATTACTAAAATGTATAAGTCACTGACACTTACATGTCCCCATTTAGAGACAACGCAACTTTGCACATAATTACTAGCAATTTGCGATCGACTAATCGTCCATATTCACAGAGGACTTTTCGTTAAACCAACAATTTCCTTCCACATGGGCAATAACTCCATCTGGAACAAAAAGGTACGCATACAAGATAAGAGATAACGTATCCCTTTTTAGTGGTGGTAATATGGGAACCGGTCTAGCATTCGATATTTCTCCAGGGGGAAGGCAAATAAAGTGTGCAATAATGAATAAAAGAATGTTCATGAACATGAAGGCAAGTGTAAACAGAAAACGCAGACATAAATACATGTGGACTTAAATGTTGAGCAAGGATGTAAACAGTAGGGCAAGTAAAATGTGATAATATAAAGAAGAACAAACATTGTTTGGTAATTTTGTGTTTTTAATATTTTAATTGTTTAGAATCAGTCCTGAAGAAGGTGTACAAAAGAAAGCCGAAACGCCGCGTCGACCTTTTGATTCTTTGTTTGCACATATATATATTTTTATTAAAAATCATTGTGATGATCATGTCTATTGCTAAATGTTTTTAATTGTTGTTTTTAACAGAAGTTGTGAATTGATAAAGTGCAATAAAATTTAGATATCGTTACCAAACAATTGTTGTTGATAAGCATTAATTTTTTTTAACTTGTTGAAAAATTGTATTTGTAATACTTGCTGAAGGTATCTAAAGTAACTGCGTAGAATCTGTCATTACCTGTTTCTATGTCAGAAACCATAGTGCGTATTTTCTGCATGGAATTGATAACTAATCACACAACCTTGTACATTTGCCTTGCCCACGGAATTGACGTCCATTCTATTTGACCCAACAAAATGTTTAAAAATGTTTTTTTTTAATTTTTAATTCTTAGAGAATTTTCAATTTTAAATTTAACATTTTTGGTTATATTACCATGCCCATAGGACCAACACTAAAATAGGACATAACCCTCTTTGTCCACCAACTTGGGACCTTTGCTAACTTTGAACAAAATTATTTTTTCCCATGCCAATACGCCAATGGGTCAGCATTAACATAGACCTCTGTTGAGTCATTCAGATAGTCCTTGACCATCGAATCAAGGTTCTCCTCCAAGGTTCCTCCTCTTTGCTTATCTGTTGCTGTGACCTTTTGTAAAAATGTAATGTAATGTAATGTAAAAGTTACTTGTAAAGCGCAGCATACACCGGACGGTTTCTTGGCGCTGTTCACTATATTCGGTGGGAGGCAGAGGGGGGTGAGAAAAGCCTATGAATAGGCACTGCGGAAGAGGTGGGTTTTAAGGAGAGACCTAAATTGAAGATGGGAGCAAGAGAGTCTAAGTTCCAATGGGAGAGAGTTCCAAAATGAGGGGGCCAGAAAAGAAAATCTGAGACCTCCATGTTTTTTGCGCCCGTATCTGGGTGCCTGAAGGAGTGCTTGGTCAGAGGATCGGAGGTGCCTAGAAGGGACATAGCGATGTAGGAGGGAAGAGATGAAGGAAGAGCCGATGCCGGCCAAAGATTTATGAGTCAGACAGCCAAGTTTGAACTTGCAGCGCTCTGATACAGGAAGCCAATGAAGGGTTTTGAGCAGAGGGTGGACGTGATGATGTTTGGGTTGATGATAAATTAGGCGAGCTGCCTGGTTTTGTATCAACTGCAATCGTTTGATCTGATATTGAGGGATTCCTACATACAGAGCGTTAGCGTAGTCGATCCGAGAGATGACTAGGGCCAGCAATGCCAGAGTGAGGGCTTCAGTGGTCAGGAAGTGGGCTATTTTTTGGATCTTCCTAAGCTGAAAAAAGCAAGAGGACACAGTGGCATTGACCTGATGTTTCATAGAGAGATCGTGGGAGATGTAAACCCCTAGGCTTTTCACTTTGTCAGCAGGGTGGGGGGGGGGCAAGTGAGAGGGGCCAGAAGGTGGAGTTCCAAGGGTTGGATGGGCCTCCGACAAGAACAAGCTCCGTCTTGTCGGGATTAAGTTTGAGATGGTGGGCGCCCATCCAATTGCTAATATGGCAGAGGGTGGATTGGAAATTTTGGGCCGCATCGTCAGAGGAGTCAAGGTTGAAGACAAGCTGAATGTCGTCTGCATAATTAAATGCAGAGACATTCCAACCCCGGAGGGAGCGGATCAGGGGGGTGAGATACAGGTTAAAAAGAAGTGGTGACAAGGACGAACCCTGTGGAACACCGCAGGTAAGCATCCTCCTGTCAGCCGAAAACTGGGAGAGTCGGACAGATTGGTGGCGGCCCGTCAGAAAGGAACGGACCCAGTTAAGGGCCGTCAGTTGAGAACCAAACCCAAGCCGAGCTAGCCAATCCTCTTCAGCCTCCAATGTTACTGTTGCGTCTGGTGGTGCAGATGATCCGGTTGCTGGTCTCTTTAACGGCTGAGAGGTCACTTGTGCCGCAGCCACAGGTGCAGAAGAGGATTGTTGTGACTGGGGATGGCCTGCTGATGCTGATGTACTGCCTTCTCCTTCAATTTTCTGCCGTTCTCTTTCAAACCTCTTGGCTGAGGAGGCTATCCACTGTTTGTAACTTGTAACATCTTCATCAGCAAAAGGAAAGAATGCTTGGCCTGCCAGCGCCTTTTTGTAGCGTGGATCCAGAATAGTAGCACAAATGTAATGCTGGTCTGAGTGGATCATTTTAAGACGTTCATCACCTTGTAGGTGCTCTAATAATTTCTCAGCCAGAACAAAAGAGTCTTGTTTTTTTCATCTTTTTCAAACACAGAACACACCTCCTTCAGTTGGTGCTCCAGCATGTACAACAATGGGATAGCTTTTCCCAAATTACAGTCCTCCTTGCTGACTGCACGCGTGAAGAACTCAAAAGGACGAAGCATGCGTATCAGGCTTTTAACTATGTTCCATTGCGCCGCACCCATCCTCAGATCCTCCTTCTGAGCTGTACCCTGTGTTAAGAAATAGTGATCGAGTACCGTATACTGCTCATACAGACGCTCAAGCATGTAGAAGGTTGAGTTCCAACGTGTTACCACCTCCTGGATGAGTGCTTTCACTGGCATTTGACGTTGATATAGCAGGCTCCTCAGCTGCTTCCTGGCCTTAAAAGAATGGCTGAAATGGTTGCACATTTTTCGGCAGGTGTCCAATACTCTGTACGCTGCACTGTCTTTATTACCCAAGAATTTTTGGACAACCAGGTTTATACAGTGCGCCAAACACGGCACTCTGAAATAGTCACCCAGCTTCATGGCCTTAACTATATTGGCGCCATTGTCCGTGGAAACATAACCAACCTGGCGTTTTTTTGGGGACAGCCAGTTAAGGACCTTTGTGTTAAAGACATCCAAAATGTTTTCTGCTGTGTGACGTTTCTCCAAACCAAACATGGCTAGTGTTGCATGTTTCCGAGCAGCTTTAAAAACAATGTCCGCATCAACACCTGCGTTTAGCTTTGCTTTAGCCCCTGAAAAAGAGACCCAGTGTGCAGTGATGCACATGTAATCAGCGCCTGCGCCACTGGTCCACATGTCTGTTGTCAGATGTATAGTGTGAACAGCACTCTTCTGCAAAGCTGCCCCAATCACCTTCAGAACATCTTCATGTAGTGCTGGAACCGCAACTCGGGCAAAATAGAACCGGCTAGGAACCTTCCACTTAGGGCAGAGCGCTGCCACTAATTCTAGAAAACCAACCCCTTCTACAAAAGAAAAAGGGAGAAGGTCCAGAGCTAGCATTTTAGCCAGCTTAGTGTTATACAGACGCGTCAGTGGGTGGTTGCGTTCATATTGCACTTCTGTAAACAACATCTTTTTAATGTTGCCCTGGACCAAGGATTTACGGGATGATGATGATATCTTCGACCCAGTTACGCTCGCTGATGAACTTTTTCGCATTGATGTCTCACTCTCTCCCACACTCTTGGTGTGGCTCACATGGGGTGTGCTGCTGACAGGGGTACTGGGTGTAAGTAAGTGTTTGAATCGTCTTCTTCGTCCTCGTCATCATCAGATGAAAAATCAACGTTTTCATTACGTGCAATTCGGGCTTCCTTGACCACCTCTAGGTGCGCAAACCATTGGACAGGGTGCGCTCTCCTAAGATGACCTCTCTGGCCTCTGGTACCATAGTTGGTACCAAACTTACCACGACTAACTCGAAGCGTACAAATGCTACAAATGGCTACAGCTTGGTCCCCAGCAGATCCTGCTGCTGCTGCAGGCGTACTTTTTTTTTTGCTCCCAAAAAACGCGGCGGCCGGCACACCAGCCTCCTTGGTAACTTGCTTCTTCTGCTCCTTACTATCAACTTTCTTGCTAGAGGAGCTACAGAGACCTTTTTTGGGGGCCATCTTTTCAGAGCAGGTCAGACAGCAGGCCGCAGTTGCACGAATTGTAGAGTTGTCTGAGGCCAGACGTGATGTCGCGTGACGTTATGCTGCACACACACACCGCTGCAGGACTTCTTCCTGGCACTGGTGGTTCTCTTGAGTCTTGTGCACCTAAAAGCAATGGAAGACAGAGGAACATCAGTTCAGTTATACACCCCAAAAAAATCGAAAAAAACCCAGAAAAATCAGCACAATCCCATTCCATCCATGCCCTCCATGATGTTTAAATTCAAGACACCCCACAGAAAGACTAGGCCCATGCAAGACTCAATACCCCTGGTGAAAAGGCCACAAGTACAGCCCCAAAAAACGAAAATCACTGCAAAATCAGCACAATCCCATTCCATCCATGCCCTTCATGATGTTTAAGTTCAAGACACCCCACAGAAAGACTAGGCCCATGCAAGACTCACTACCCCTGGGCATAAAGGTTGAAAAGTAGGCAAAATGGTTGCAGGCCTAACAACAATGCCTCCATTCAAAATGGCCACTTGCCTCCTAGCACATGGCCAGGGCCTGTAGCAGCACTCAAAATGGCCCCCAGCCACATGGCCTGTCCCTCCCCATGAACACCCCCAAAAATCGAAAAACACTGAAATATCAGCACAATCCCATTCCATCCATGCCCTCCATGATGTTTAAGTTCAAGACACCCCACAGAAAGACTAGGCCCATGCAAGACTCAATACCCCTGGTGAAAAGGCCACAAGTACAGCCCCAAAAAACGAAAATCACTGAAAAATCAGCACAATCCCATTCCATCCATGCCCTCCATGATGTTTAAGTTCAAGACACCCCACAGAAAGACTAGGCCCATGCAAGACTCACTACCCCTGGGCATAAAGGTTGAAAAGTAGGCAAAATGGTTGCAGGCCTAACAACAATGCCTGCATTCAAAATGCCCACTTGCCTCCCAGCACATGGCCAGGGCCTGTAGCAGCACTCAAAATGGCCTCCAGCCACATGGCCTGTCCCTCCCCATGAACACCCCCAAAAATCGAAAAACACTGAAAAATCAGCACAATCCCATTCCATCCATGCCCTCCATGATGTTTAAGTTCAAGACACCCCACAGAAAGTCTAGGCCCATGCAAGACTCAATACCCCTGGTGAAAAGGCCACAAGTACAGCCCAAAAAACGAAAATCACTGAAAAATCAGCACAATCCCATTCCATCCATGCCCTCCATGATGTTTAAGTTCAAGACACCCCACAGAAAGACTATTTAATACCCCTGGTGAAAAGGCCACAAGTACAGCCCCAAAAAACGAAAATCACTGAAAAATCAGCACAATCCCATTCCATCCATGCCCTCCATGATGTTTAAGTTCAAGACACCCCACAGAAAGACTCAGTCCACCCACCACTGAGTACCCCTGGGCAAAAGGCCCCAAAACAGCCCAAAAATCGAAAATTCCAAAATTGTAGTTGCAGCAACTGTAATGCCCCAAACAAACTTACTTGTGAAATTTCTAATCCAAAAGTGATCCAAAGAAAGTCAAAAAGGCCTCAAATCCAAATATCCAGCAGCATCCACAAAAAGTAATCCGTCCAGCTCCAGATCCAAATGAAAAGTGACCAGGAGATGGAAAAAGCACTGGGAGGAGCCTGCTGGACAGGAACAGGAAGTTGAAGACTGTGGGGCACTTCCTTCCTCCCACCCCCCCTTCCCCCCTCCCCAAAATGGACTCCTCGCAAAAAAAGTGCAGGCAAATGTCAACCTAAGGAGTTATTCAGATAAAAATCATCATTTCAAGAAGGTTTATGCTGCTTGCTGGTGGATTTCTTGTGCAGAATTGCAAATTTTATATTTTCGCGTGTGCGAAATTGTTGCTGCTCGCCGCATCTCAAAGCTCGCAATTGCGAAGTACCGCGATACGTGATCACGGCGTACTCGCGTTAGTTGGCAAGCCGCGATTACGTAATCGCTCTTGCCAAATTCCCGCGGGATCCCGCAGCAAGATCCAAAATGGCGCAGCACTCGCAAAATATCAAGAAAAATAACTCGGCAAACGATGATAAACGCCGCGCGCCGCAAAATTGTATCACCAAGAAGAAAAAAAATCCGCTGCGTGCGAATTTGCGGATTTTGCGGGAAATTCACAAATCTCGCGGATTGCGAATTTACCGAAAATCCGCGAGCGTAACGGATTTTCCACCCATACTTAGTGTACATATTCTAGTTCCAACCTAAGTAAGTTATTAGGTCCTTCTATTGGAAGTAGTCTAGGGTGGTGGTGAAGTCAGTTGAATATCAGTGCAAAAGCAAATCTTTAATCGTTTGTAAAACACGGAGGTCCTTGATCGAAGCACAGAGGCAGACCAGCACCTTTTCCAGCGCACAAGCGCGCCAACCAACTCCTCGCCGCACCAGCTCCGCGGGTGCCGCATCGTCGTGCTGGCCAAGGGGTTCTACGCCAAAGGAGCAGAGAGAGTAAGGCGGCAAGGCAACACCGGGTTTGAGGCTTCGGCGGGGCTGCGAGCGTGCGGGACTTCAATACCCAGAAGTCCCTGCAAGACCGACGACCAGCTTCCGGTCCGCTCTCCCTGCTGGCCCGCCCCCCGGCCTTCACGCCCCCTATATCATAACCTCTAACTCCTGCAGCGCGGGACGCAGCCCGGGGCGAAGACTGGGCAAAGACAGGGCCGTTTCAGGCCGTTCCAGACAGATTAAGACCGGACCGGGCCATATCCCTTGGCTGCATTTGTCACGGTACCCTACATTACTAGTGTTTGTCTATTTATTCACCCTCCACTTCAATCATGTCTGTTTGTGAAACACGAAGTAAGAGCACCAAACCTGGGAAAAAGGCTACAGGGACCATGGATGATTTTATTACAAGGACTAGCCTGTCGATTGATAATGAGATTAACAAACTCCAGCATAGAGTCTCCTTGGAGCTAGAGTCCTCAAGAAGGCTGTCAACTGAATTAGCACTGAGAAAGAAATCCTCATTGGGTAGTATTGCAACCTCTAAAACTCCTGAGCGCACCTCCGGCCCAGCACCAATTATCACCTTGGTCGAGGTGCATCCTATCCCCTAGGATTTAGCTTCCCCTGTCAACCACGAAGTAGATCCTCCAGGGTTACCAGTCAGTGTTGTATCTGAAAATATTCCATCGTCAGATTCACTGATAGTGACCACTGAGGGGGAAAAGGGGTTAGGGGAAGCGGCTCCGAATAGAGCTCAGGGGGTCGCTGAGACAATCCCTCAACAAAAGCGTAAACGTAAAAATCCATCTGTGTACTCTAGAAAAAAGGCTAAGGTAGCTTCAAGCCAATGTCTCATAGGGAGGGGCCCCCAACAACCTATCACTATTGCTACTAACGGGTCTGATCAGACGCTCCCTAATGCACAAAGTAGTACTGTCAACACAGAGACACTTAATCCGGACTTAATGGCAGAACACTCTGTAGATGAGGGCGAGAAAACGTCCATATCTATGGAGGCTTTACAAGGGGACAGGGAAGAGTTTTTGAAATTAGTATGGGAAACACTTAAAACACTTCTCAGGCCGTTAGAAGTTAGGCTAACTGGCATTGAAAATCAATTATTAGAGGTGGAAAAGAGTGTCATAACGTTAGCAAGCCTAAGCCTTAATGGTAGTGATATTCCAACACATGCTTCGATTATGGCCCCTGTGGCACCCTTGTACCCTAATACATCTAGTTTAGAGCACCAAAAAGAGGGAGGAGCAAAAAAGATAGGCACAAATGTGACACTAAACACTCAAATAAAACCTAATGTAACACCCTCAAACCCTCCCTCGGCTAACACTACTACTAAACCTTTGCCGAGGGGTCCCGTCCAAAACAAAAAATCCCAGTTAGCAAATGCTGCCGTCACTCATTCTCCTGTCCCTAAGACTCCCGTCTTGCAGAAGTCCGTATCTCTACTATACCTCCTAAAACTCAGCCTACCCTGGGCTCTAATAAACCTTTGGCTGATAGATCCTTTGCCAATAGAACCAACTCACATAATAATCAACCAGCCAACGCCTATAACAACTTCAAGGGAGGATATATCGATCTGCCCCCTGACGCCAGTCCCTTTGTAATTGTTCTTACTGGGGTACCTGAATTGGAAACCCAGTATGAAGAGAATTTTTCATCCTTAAAAAATAAGGTGATCTATTGGTTAAATTCAAATAAACCAATTCCAAACCATATGAAAAGTAAAATTCTTATGGTTCGTAGGGTACCATGGGTCGGACCAATAGCAAAGTCAATTCCGGGTGATTGTATAGTTGTTTCATTCGAAGAACCCCATAGTGCAGACCAGATCTGTGCATGGAAATCATATGGAGATGCATCACCCATTGTAGCCAGACCCCTATTGTTTTTTTATCCCCCACCCAGGCCGTTAAATTATGGACCTAGCTGGAATGCCCCTAATCAGCATTACGGCTTCGCGCCATATCTGGCCAGACAGACTGACCGAAACATGTGGACTGGAATCTCCACCTTCAACAGGTTCAGCTGCTTAGATGCAGTTGACTGACTTGAGACTATGTCAAACTGTATCCCAAAGTTATATGACACCTATTGTACACTGGGTGTTGGGCGCACCTATTCTAGTCCACGAATTAGCACTCAGTATATGGAAAGTTACCCAGCTGCGAACTTAGCATGTCACGACATAGATGAGGGTTGCACTGATGAAAAAACTAGTACTGTAGCAGGGGCTTTGATCACTGATGAAGGGAACCAAACAGCCGATTCAGAGCAAGACAGAGTAGTTCCTCTGTCGGTACCAGTGTCGCCCATTGTTGAATGTGATTCTTCTGCTAGTGGGCTAACTCCAAAGTTGCTTTTCCTGTCATGGAACATTGCTGGGGTAGGCAAAAATCTGAAAGATCCTGAATGGGCAGATTATGTCGACTCCAGCGATCTCTGCCTACTACAAGAAACATGGGCAATGGACATTCCACACAGGATGGGATATAAAACTTTTGGCATTGAGGCAGTCCAGTCTGATAGGGGAAGGCCATCTGGGGGATTGATCATATGGCTTAAAGTTACTTTGGCAATAAGGGTTGAATCCATAGATTCAGGATCGCCTGATATTTTGGCTTTAAAAATTGTAACTGCAAAAGGGATTGAATACTATATTGTTAACGTCTACAATAGACCCATAGGTCATTCCAGGGTCTCACCCACTTTGGAAATCTTGGACTCTTTTCTGAAAAGGGTGGTTGGCGACGTCCCTGTGATATTGGGAGGTGATATGAACTGTAACTTTGAACCGATCCTTGGGATTACTGATGTCTTTGAGGATGAAGACCAAGCTTATAATATTCCTCAGCTTGAAACTTTGAATTATGTTCAATGTACTACTTTGGCGGTTCAATTACTGAGGCTAACAGCTGACCACGGACTTAGAGCATGTAATGGCCGACTTCCATCTGACTTAACCAAACAACCAACCTTTGGGAAATCAAAAAGTAGGCTAGATTTCATCTTTGTCTCACTAAATATTTGGCATTACATGATTGATTTTAAAGTAGTAATAAGGGACGAGAGTGACCACTATCCTCTGGAACTTTGCTTTGATGCACACATGCTTAGAGACATCCCTGCTTCTATATCGAATGAGATAGTTACTGATGATCTATGCGAACATGTACACATTATTAATAATAATAGACGTGCTTTAAAATGGCCGCATCTTTTAACTGAAGGTAAGACTTTAGCATCAGTCTATTCACTTTTTGGTAAAATTTTCTCGCCTTTAGTTGGACAACCCTTCTTAACTGACAGCTTTGATCACTTTGTTGAGCTACACAAGGTTTTTTTCAACGAACTAAGAACCTATATGTCCAAAATGCCAAAGAAGAAACAACAAAATGTACGAGTGGGATGCCATGGGAAACTCTGGTATGATCACTCATGCAGGATGGCCAAGAGGAAGCTCCTAAACGCTATCAAAAACAAATCAAAAGAAGAGGTCAAACTTGCTAGAGATGAGTACAAGCATGTCCAAAAAGTATATAAAAAAACATGGGAAGAGTTGATTTGGGCTGATATGTTGATTGCTGCAAAACTAAATGACAATGTTGGCTTTTGGAGGTTGGTTGCAAACGGGGGGCATGCAGGAAGAGCTGTGAAGGACACGTTCCTAGATGAATTGACATGGGTGACACATTTTACTACTCTGTATAAACAATATGATAGTGGTGTAGAAGAGATTCCATGTTTACTTCCACCTCCTGCTTGTCTTGATTTCACACTGGACGAAACAAAAAGGGCAATTAATGAGTTAAAAAATAGTAAAGCTCCCGGCCCTGATAAAATACCGGGTGACCTCTATAAACATGAAATTGAAGTCTGGGCTCCCTATATCAATCGCTTGTTTAATGCTCTGTCCAAAAATTGTAAATTCCCTGATAGCTGGCGTGCAGCAGAAGTTGTCCTAATTTTTAAAAAGGGAAATAGATCTGTTCCCTCAAACTACAGACCTATTAGCTTAATGGACACCCTGCAAAAACTCTATGCCAAACACTTGTTATTCAGGATAAATGATTGGCTGGAGGAGTCAGCAATACTCTCTAAATTTCAGGCAGGCTTTAGGTCTAAGACCAGCACCATAGACCAGGTCTTCAGATTTTGTTGTATATATTGGAAGTACGTTCACATCAGGAGAGGTCATTTGTATGTAGCTTTCGTTGACTTGAGAGCGGCATTTGACCTTGTCCCTCGCAACTTGCTCTGGAGTTCCTTAAACAAAGCCGGCCTGCCAGGGAGTCTTTTGGTACAAATAATAGAGCTACACGCTAGAAATCATGCCAACATTAGATGGGGCCCAAATGGTGAACTGACGCGCGACATTCCTATTGAGCGTGGTGTCCGGCAAGGATGCGTCTTGGCCCCCACCTTGTTTTCTATATTTGTCAATGATGTTCCTGATCACCTGAATGCTTGCAGCAATGATTCACCACAGCTTAATGGAGAGAGGGTGCCTGCGCTGCTCTTCGCGGATGATACTATCTTAATATCCCAAACAAAGAAGGGCCTCCAGGCACTCTTAAACTCCTTTAGCAGCTACTGTGTGATTAAAGGGCTAGAAATAAACGTTGATAAAACTAAATGTATGGCACTGAATCCTAGTAGGCCGGACAAAGGGAATTTGATCTTGAACGGCGAAACTTTAGGAACTGTTGAGAATTTTTCTTATCTGGGGGTAGTTCTTGACTCAAAGTTAACATGGAAGGCCCAAATTGAGAAAAGTAAGGTGTCATATGCCCATAATGCTAAACCAATAATCAGCAAACTGAATGCTAGCACAAGTAAAAGTGTAACACCTGTACTTGAACTTTTTAAATTCAAAATCCAATCTGCCGCCCTATATGGGGCTGAGATAAGGGGACCATGGGCCAGGGAGAGCTTTCAAGGCCTGGATAACAAATTCATGAGAACAGTTGTAAGGGTTCCAATTAGTACACCATTAATTCCCCTCCAGTTTGATTTGAATTTCAAACCAACTGATCAACTGGCCACCATAAGACCATTAATGTTCTGGATAAGGACTTGGTCCACCCCAGAATTGATAGATTACAGAAATGGTCTTCGTGAAGTACTGAATCTAGACTCTTTAAATTCCATCCAATGGTTTAGACATATTAAAAAATGGTTCATAATGCTGGGCTTGCACCCGTTTTGGGAAAACCCAGAGAATCTACCACCTTTTGCTAAATCCATGGTAAAAAGAGCCTACTGGTCTTTTATGAACAATATGTGTGCTCATGAAAGCAGAATTGGTACCCTAACTCAAGACTTCTTATCCTTCAAAGATGAACCCTGTTTTGAATCCTTTTTGGACGAAATAGAGCCTCCTGTTGCTAAGACTCTCTACCTGAAATTCAGGTATGGGAACCTTATGTTGAACTCTAACATAGAATGTTGGTCAAAGAATAAACCGGAACGTCTGAATAGTATAAGTGGGAGATGTCCTATGTGCTCAGCTTTGTGTACGGAGAACGAGGTCCACATGTTGTTTGTATGTAAAGCATATCTGAAAGCTCGGAAAAGATGGCTTAAACCCATGTGTGTACTCCTAGGGACTAGATCTTGTCTAACAGCATATAGAATTTTAAAAACTAATACTGCCCAGTTTATTGTATTCAGTATCAGTAGGTTCCTTTATTCAGTGTATGTTGTCCGAAGAAAATTGGGTCAGATGCTTTAAGTAGGACTTTTTTATAAACCTACCTCTGCTGCTAAATGAATGATGTTTTAAAGTAACTGATGAAAATTAATTGCTGTTTTAAATGAACTGATGTATGTATATTGACATGATCCTTTGTTTTATGTATGTATATATATATGTGTCTTTTATGGCCAGTTGGCCGAAATAAAGAAATAAATAAAATCTTTAATCTAGTCAATCCAATAGCGATAGATCGGACAATTCTTGCAAAGTGCTGTGGACGAGAAGGCGAGCAAATACATCATGCTCTAGAATCCTTTGTGTTCCTTTTGTTGAATGCATAAACAAAAAAAGAGGGAGAAGGAGGTTAAACCAGACCAGGTCGGCCTCCAGTCTGTGTACGAAATACAGGAACCCTATGTCAAGGGTCCAGAGACCTGGTAGGTGTTTGTATGGACACTGCTTACTGAGTCAGTGTGTACCAAAAATGTGTAAGAAAGAAAAATTTCTTTCTAGAGTCCCCTCACTCACCGGGGTTGCCCCACGGTGACATGCTTCATCATTGGGGCCATCCCAGTTCTCTACGAAAAGGGGCGTGCTGCGACAAGGCGACTACGCTGGAGCACTGGTTTTGTGAGATGACTATGTGTGGTGCAAGTGTGGTGATGGTGGAGTGGGTGTGGAATTAAAAATACCGTGCTAGTGGGCCTCAACAATTTATTTTGCTCCTAGTGTGGTATAAAAAATTAAAAAGGGGTAACACTGTATTCCAACTTTTACTGAGCTAGATCAGTGTCAAGGTCAACATGTTTCAAGCTCCCCCAAGCTTTTCTTCAGGACCATACAGGGTCCAGCCCTGTATTGCCACTCCTGTTTTCAAATGAAAAAAGTGTTGCTAAAAAATACTTATTTACAATGAACGCTGTTGTTAATAAAACATGCGTGTTGTTGTACATACGTTTTGTATTTCACTTCGATTTCTGTAAAATAGAATAACAATTGTTAAATGATGGACAACCCTTTCCAAGAAGGGGAACAACTCACATGCATCTCACTCCAACTAGGGCGGGAGTGTGCCCTTGGCATCATAATGATGCGTGCTGGTTTTCAAACCGGTGTAGAAAAATAAATCACTGTGAATAAAGTGGTTTAGTGGTTTCACACACAAAACATATAGACTTAATGTGACTATTGACAAGACACACAACACATACACACGAAGTAATATGGCAGATGGTTATATTTACATAAAAGAGTGTATGATTACACCCCATGGTCTTAGGCAAGGGCAGGAACGCCTCGTGGAAACATTGCTGAAAAAGGATTATCAAGGTTTAGAGTTAGAAGGCTCCTTTCCTGTTTGCCCGTTTAAAATTGCCGGTTTCCTTGCAATCTAGCGTAGTTCATACACTTACTTCCTATCGGCAAACCCGCTCGGTACTACCTGGTGCTTCCTCACCCGACCGCATACTGATCTGACCCCGGGCTCGCGGTGTATTTAGAACGCGCGAGCTTTCCGGTTGCCGGGAAACCTCTGTAAAGCTAGAGCGCTCACTTGGGGCGGCCATCTTGGTGGGATGTGATCGCGCTCGGCGCGAGTGTTAGCAAAAGGTAGGGATTACTACCGAATGTTGCTGGGTTTAGGGATAAGAAGTATTTTTGAGTGATACTGTGAACTGGGGCATTTTTATACACTAATTTAGAACACAAGATTTATTTCTCGGATGGGTGAAGTTCTTTGAAATGACTAGGCTTGTTCTTGAAAAAACGGGTATTTTAGCATTTGATAGATAGGAGGGCTAGTACCTATCTTTGCTGGGAAGGCTGTGCTGGGTCTTTTGGATTTGTGGCAAAAGGTATTCATGGTAACAGGGTTTGTTTTCTCGGGGGGGGGAGTATTACCATGATATTTATTCAGGTGTGGTTCATACCATCCCAAGTCAGTTCATTAAAAATTGGTCTATGGGCGAAAGGCTCCCCATGGGATTTCATCATTAAGTCCTTGGGTGTCCGTATGTAGACGAAACACCCATCTTTGTTCTTTTTCATGGAGGATTCGTTCCTGATTGTCTTTGTTTTTCACTGTTTCTATGACCACCCAGGTTAAGTCATTAGGTGTATGGTTCTGTTCAATGAAGTGGGTGGTCATTCTTGTTGTGGCTCGCTTGCACCTGATGTTACTTCTGTGCTCTACTATGCGAGTACTGACCTTCCTAGTGGTCATTCCTACATAGTGAAGGTTGCACGTGCAGGTTATCAAATACACAACCCCACTGGTATTGCAATTGGAGAATCCCTTCAGTTCCCATCTCGTAGTGTTGTTGAAAATTACGTTTTTGGTTGGGGAAGTCAAATGACAAACACTACAATTGTTACATGGAAAATGACCATCAGGTAGTGGTTGGGATCTTACTGTCTGGGTTATTGGTGTGGGACGGGTATGTACCAAATAATCCTTCAAATTTTTACCCCGCCTATGACTGAACATGGGAGTAGGTATGTGAAGGCCGCCACTGTTAAGTATTGGCCAATGTTTTTTGATTATTTTGGACACACTGTCAGAGACTTGATTGTACGTGGTGATACAGATCGGTTTTTTGTCCTCAGGTTGTGTTCTCTCTTTGGGTTCTAAAAGTGCTTCCCTATTGTTGTTAGCCGCCCGTTTTTTAGCCTCTTTGATCAGTTTATTTGGGTATTTTCTGTATCTCAGCTTGTTGCTTAAGTCTTCCGCTTGGGTTAGGTAGTCGGATTTTTTGCTACAGTTCCTGCGCAAACGGAGGAATTGCCCAAATGGCAGGTTTTGTTTGAGATGGCGAGGGTGAAAACTGTCAAAGGTCAAGAGGCAGTTTCTTGCTGTCTCTTTAAAATGGGTTGTTGTCACCAGTCTGCCTGACTCAGCATGAATGTTTAGATCTAGGAAAACTAGATCGGTCTTGCTCATTGAGCAGGTGAATTTGAGGAAGGGATCCTGTGTGTTGAGCCAGGTGAGAAAGGTCTGTGCTTCTGCTTCTGTGCCTTGCCATATCAACAAAATATCGTCGATATAGCGTTTCCAATGTAGGATTTGATGTCTGTGTGGATTCCTCTCATTCAGTATTTTGTTTTTCTCCAGTTGATGGACGTACAACCCGGCTATGCTCGGCGCAAATGTACTGCCCATACTGGTCCCATGCTGTTGTTTATATAGGGTACATTCAAAGCGGAAGAAGTTTTCACACAGTGCTAGTTGGCAGCATTCGAGTACTACATGGCGAGGAGTATGGAATTCCCACTCGTTTTCGTACAGTACTTCCTCTAGAATCTGTAAAGTCTCTCTGTGTGGCAAGCTGGTATATAGACTTTCGACATCCAGACTTATCAGAAGGCTGGATGTCGCGTCAAAAGTTAGGTCTTGTAACAGGCACAGTACGTCCTTGGTGTCCCTCAAATAGGTGTCTGTTTTTTGCACAAGGGGTCTGAGAAAGGCATCTGCGAATTGTGAAAGAGGCTCTAGAATTGAGCCTATCCCCGAGACTATGGGCCTCCCTGGTGGGTTCTCCAGTCTCTTGTGTATTTTGGGGATAGTATAGAAGTATGGTATTGTTGGTTTTTTGTTTGTTAAGAACTCAATTTATTTTTTACTAAGCCAATCGTTGGCTTGACATTCCTCTGTCAGGTATGCAATTGAGATTCTTAGACGTTCTGTTGGGTCTTCATCCAGTTTGGCGTAGTTTCTTGTGTCCCCTAGTAGACGGAGACATTCATTCCTGTAATCCGTGGTGTTTTGTAATACAATTGCCCCGCCTTTGTCGGCTGGTTTTATGGTAATTTGGTTATTTTTTGACAGTTCCTGTAACGCGGATTGTTCAGCTTTGCTGGTGTTATGAAATACTTTGATAGTTCGTGGGTCTAACTCCTGAACCTCTCTCATGACCGCTTTTTCAAAAGTTAATACTTCCACAGGTAGGCTGTGTGATGGAGGGACAAAGTTTGATTTTTTATGTAATCCTGTGTCACTCTTTGTTCGTTCTGTGGGGTCTTTGTCTTGAAAGAATACTTGCAATTTGATTTTTCTCAGGAATTCCTTCAATTCACAGCATAGTTTGAACTTGTCTGTGGTTGGGGTGGGTACAAATCCTAAGCCTTTGTTAAGCACTTGGATCTGTATAGCTGTGAGGCATAATGATGATAGATTTACTACTAAATCGAGCTGGTGCTCGTGGTCGGTTCCGGCGGGCCTTTGCTCCGTGTGTGACGTGTAGTTGTCACCACTGGTTCTGCCCATTGTACTCCCTGGCTGGGTTTGTTTTTGGCACTTTGTGCCTGGCGGCCTCTCCCTAAAAAAGGTTTCCTTTGGTTTCCTTGGTTTCCTTGATCATTTCCCCAGTTCTGATAGTTGGGTTGATTGTACATGGGTGGGCCATAGAAGAATGGCGGGGGCGGAGGGCAATAATTATATGGGTCTTGGTACATGGGCCACATCGGTGCTTGGTTGCCTCTAAAACCCCTTGTATTGCCTCTTCCTCTTCTGGGTCTTCTATTGGGGGTGGTGCTGTAATTGCTTGATCCCCCAGAGCTATTTGATCCTGTGTCAGAGCCATCACTATCAGTGTTGTATCCAGGGTTCTTATTGCTGGTTCTGTAATCGTCCCTAATATAAGGATACACTTTTTCGTGAGCAAATGCTTTTTTATCCTTAGATAATTTGATGTATTTTGAATCCTTCAAGCTGATTTCGAATTCAGACATCGTCTTATTTAGCTCATTCAGTCTTTTTGTTAGTTCTGCTGGAGTTTGAAAAGATTTGAGGCGTATCTCCATGGAGTTTATCTCTTCCTTCAGGGAATCCACTAATCTGGTCGCGGTTTTAATGATCAAGACCAGCCAGTCTCTGGTACAGTGCCAGGATATTTGTGACCAGTCCAGCTTGAATTGTTTGTCGTGCTGGAATATAAATGGTTCATTCCTGACTATGAGGCCCCTTGGTGCTGCGTTAGCTTGTAAATATTCCGCCATCATGACGCCATGGATCAATGTTTTTATCTGTGTCCTCTTTAATTCAGTCAATTCGTCCCAACACTGGCTCGCATCACTGTTCTCTCCTGTGGGTGCTCCCGCATGAGGTAACATGGAGGCAATGGCTCTATCAACTTCATCCTCCGAGAAGGATAGTCCCGTGTTCTGTGCCATAATTTATTCTCTGTGAGTGTTTCTTTGTGTGTGTTGTCTTAGTCCTTAGATCAACCTGGTATGTACCAGTCCGTTGACCTGTGTCTGAGAGAAAGGAAAACTCCCGCAGCCCGTGGCTGCTTAATGCATAAACAAAAAAAGAGGGAGAAGGAGGTTAAACCAGACCAGGTCGGCCTCCAGTCTGTGTACGAAATACAGGAACCCTATGTCAAGGGTCCAGAGACCTGGTAGGTGTTTGTATGGACACTGCTTACTGAGTCAGTGTGTACCAAAAATGTGTAAGAAAGAAAAATTTCTTTCTAGAGTCCCCTCACTCACCGGGGTTGCCCCACGGTGACATGCTTCATCATTGGGGCCATCCCAGTTCTCTACGAAAAGGGGCGTGCTGCGACAAGGCGACTGCGCTGGAGCACTGGTTTTGTGAGATGACTATGTGTGGTGCAAGTGTGGTGATGGTGGAGTGGGTGTGGAATTAAAAATACCGTGCTAGTGGGCCTCAACAATTTATTTTGCTCCTAGTGTGGTATAAAAAATTAAAAAGGGGTAACACTGTATTCCAACTTTTACTGAGCTAGATCAGTGTCAAGGTCAACATGTTTCAAGCTCCCCCAAGCTTTTCTTCAGGACCATACAGGGTCCAGCCCTGTATTGCCACTCCTGTTTTCAAATGAAAAAAGTGTTGCTAAAAAATACTTATTTACAATGAACGCTGTTGTTAATAAAACATGCGTGTTGTTGTACATACGTTTTGTATTTCACTTCGATTTCTGTAAAATAGAATAACAATTGTTAAATGATGGACAACCCCTTCCAAGAAGGGGAACAACTCACATGCATCTCACTCCAACTAGGGCGTGAGTGTGCCCTTGGCATCATAATGATGCGTGCTAGTTTTCAAACCGGTGTAGAAAAATAAATCACTGTGAATAAAGTGGTTTAGTGGTTTCACACACAAAACATATAGACTTAATGTGACTATTGACAAGACACACAACACATACACACGAAGTAATATGGCAGATGGTTATATTTACATAAAAGAGTGTATGATTACACCCCATGGTCTTAGGCAAGGGCAGGAACGCCTCGTGGAAACATTGCTGAAAAAGGATTATCAAGGTTTAGAGTTAGAAGGCTCCTTTCCTGTTTGCCCGTTTAAAATTGCCGGTTTCCTTGCAATCTAGCGTAGTTCATACACTTACTTCCTATCGGCAAACCCGCTCGGTACTACCTGGTGCTTCCTCACCCGACCGCATACTGATCTGAACCCGGGCTCGCGGTGTATTTAGAACGCGCGAGCTTCCGGGTTGCCGGGAAACCTCTGTAAAGCTAGAGCGCTCACTTGGGGCGGCCATCTTGGTGGGATGTGATCGCGCTCGGCGCGAGTGTTAGCAAAAGGTAGGGATTACTACCGAATGTTGCTGGGTTTAGGGATAAGAAGTATTTTTGAGTGATACTGTGAACTGGGGCATTTTTATACACTAATTTAGAACACAAGATTTATTTCTCGGATGGGTTAAGTTCTTTGAAATGACTAGGCTTGTTCTTGAAAAAACGGGTATTTTAGCATTTGATAGATAGGAGAGCTAGTACCTATCTTTGCTGGGAAGGCTGTGCTGGGTCTTTTGGATTTGTGGCAAAAGGTATTCATGGTAACAGGGTTTGTTTTCTCGGGGGGGAGTATTACCATGATATTTATTCAGGTGTGGTTCATACCATCCCAAGTCAGTTCATTAAAAATTGGTCTATGGGCGAAAGGCTCCCCATGGGATTTCATCATTAAGTCCTTGGGTGTCCGTATGTAGACGAAACACCCATCTTTGTTCTTTTTCATGGAGGATTCGTTCCTGATTGTCTTTGTTTTTCACTGTTTCTATGACCACCCAGGTTAAATCATTAGGTGTATGGTTCTGTTCAATGAAGTGGGTGGTCATTCTTGTTGTGGCTCGCTTGCACCTGATGTTACTTCTGTGCTCTACTATGCGAGTACTGACCTTCCTAGTGGTCATTCCTACATAGTGAAGGTTGCACGTGCAGGTTATCAAATACACAACCCCACTGGTATTGCAATTGGAGAATCCCTTCAGTTCCCATCTCGTAGTGTTGTTGAAAATTACGTTTTTGGTTGGGGAAGTCAAATGACAAACACTACAATTGTTACATGGAAAACGACCATCAGGTAGTGGTTGGGATCTTACTGTCTGGGTTATTGGTGTGGGACGGGTATGTACCAAATAATCCTTCAAATGTTTACCCCGCCTATGACTGAACATGGGAGTAGGTATGTGAAGGCCGCCACTGTTAAGTATTGGCCAATGTTTTTTGATTATTTTGGACACACTGTCAGAGACTTGATTGTACGTGGTGATACAGATCGGTTTTTTGTCCTCAGGTTGTGTTCTCTCTTTGGGTTCTAAAAGTGCTTCCCTATTGTTGTTAGCCGCCCGTTTTTTAGCCTCTTTGATCAGTTTATTTGGGTATTTTCTGTATCTCAGCTTGTTGCTTAAGTCTTCCGCTTGGGTTAGGTAGTCGGATTTTTTGCTACAGTTCCTGCGCAAACGGAGGAATTGCCCAAATGGCAGGTTTTGTTTGAGATGGCGAGGGTGAAAACTGTCAAAGGTCAAGAGGCAGTTTCTTGCTGTCTCTTTAAAATGGGTTGTTGTCACCAGTCTGCCTGACTCAGCATGAATGTTTAGATCTAGGAAAACTAGATCGGTCTTGCTCATTGAGCAGGTGAATTTGAGGAAGGGATCCTGTGTGTTGAGCCAGGTGAGAAAGGTCTGTGCTTCTGCTTCTGTGCCTTGCCATATCAACAAAATATCGTCGATATAGCGTTTCCAATGTAGGATTTGATGTCTGTGTGGATTCCTCTCATTCAGTATTTTGTTTTTCTCCAGTTGATGGACGTACAACCCGGCTATGCTTGGCGCAAATGTACTGCCCATACTGGTCCCATGCTGTTGTTTATATAGGGTAGATTCAAAGCGGAAGAAGTTTTCACACAGTGCTAGTTGGCAGCATTCGAGTACTACATGGCGAGGAGTATGGAATTCCCACTCGTTTTCGTACAGTACTTCCTCTAGAATCTGTAAAGTCTCTCTGTGTGGCAAGCTGGTATATAGACTTTCGACATCCAGACTTATCAGAAGGCTGGATGTCGCGTCAAAAGTTAGGTCTTGTAACAGGCACAGTACGTCCTTGGTGTCCCTCAAATAGGTGTCTGTTTTTTGCACAAGGGGTCTGAGAAAGGCATCTGCGAATTGTGAAAGAGGCTCTAGAATTGAGCCTATCCCCGAGACTATGGGCCTCCCTGGTGGGTTCTCCAGTCTCTTGTGTATTTTGGGGATAGTATAGAAGTATGGTATTGTTGGTTTTTTGTTTGTTAAGAACTCAATTTATTTTTTACTAAGCCAATCGTTGGCTTGACATTCCTCTGTCAGGTATGCAATTGAGATTCTTAGACGTTCTGTTGGGTCTTCATCCAGTTTGGCGTAGTTTCCTGTGTCCCCTAGTAGACGGAGACATTCATTCCTGTAATCCGTGGTGTTTTGTAATACAATTGCCCCGCCTTTGTCGGCTGGTTTTATGGTAATTTGGTTATTTTTTGACAGTTCCTGTAACGCGGATTGTTCAGCTTTGCTGGTGTTATGAAATACTTTGATAGTTCGTGGGTCTAACTCCTGAACCTCTCTCATGACCGCTTTTTCAAAAGTTAATACTTCCACAGGTAGGCTGTGTGATGGAGGGACAAAGTTTGATTTTTTATGTAATCCTGTGTCACTCTTTGTTCGTTCTGTGGGGTCTTTGTCTTGAAAGAATACTTGCAATTTGATTTTTCTCAGGAATTCCTTCAATTCACAGCATAGTTTGAACTTGTCTGTGGTTGGGGTGGGTACAAATCCTAAGCCTTTGTTAAGCACTTGGATCTGTATAGCTGTGAGGCATAATGATGATAGATTTACTACTAAATCGAGCTGGTGCTCGTGGTCGGTTCCGGCGGGCCTTTGCTCCGTGTGTGACGTGTAGTTGTCACCACTGGTTCTGCCCATTGTACTCCCTGGCTGGGTTTGTTTTTGGCTCTTTGTGCCTGGCGGCCTCTCCCTAAAAAAGGTTTCCTTTGGTTTCCTTGGTTTCCTTGATCATTTCCCCAGTTCTGATAGTTGGGTTGATTGTACATGGGTGGGCCATAGAAGAATGGCGGGGGCGGAGGGCAATAATTATATGGGTCTTGGTACATGGGCCACATCGGTGCTTGGTTGCCTCTAAAACCCCTTGTATTGCCTCTTCCTCTTCTGGGTCTTCTATTGGGGGTGGTGCTGTAATTGCTTGATCCCCCAGAGCTATTTGATCCTGTGTCAGAGCCATCACTATCAGTGTTGTATCCAGGGTTCTTATTGCTGGTTCTGTAATCGTCCCTAATATAAGGATACACTTTTTCGTGAGCAAATGCTTTTTTATCCTTAGATAATTTGATGTATTTTTTATCCTTCAAGCTGATTTCGAATTCAGACATCGTCTTATTTAGCTCATTCAGTCTTTTTGTTAGTTCTGCTGGAGTTTGAAAAGATTTGAGGCGTATCTCCATGGAGTTTATCTCTTCCTTCAGGGAATCCACTAATCTGGTCGCGGTTTTAATGATCAAGACCAGCCAGTCTCTGGTACAGTGCCAGGATATTTGTGACCAGTCCAGCTTGAATTGTTTGTCGTGCTGGAATATAAATGGTTCATTCCTGACTATGAGGCCCCTTGGTGCTGCGTTAGCTTGTAAATATTCCGCCATCATGACGCCATGGATCAATGTTTTTATCTGTGTCCTCTTTAATTCAGTCAATTCGTCCCAACACTGGCTCGCATCACTGTTCTCTCCTGTGGGTGCTCCCGCATGAGGTAACATGGAGGCAATGGCTCTATCAACTTCATCCTCCGAGAAGGATAGTCCCGTGTTCTGTGCCATAATTTATTCTCTGTGAGTGTTTCTTTGTGTGTGTTGTCTTAGTCCTTAGATCAACCTGGTATGTACCAGTCCGTTGACCTGTGTCTGAGAGAAAGGAAAACTCCCGCAGCCCGTGGCTGCTTAATGCATAAACAAAAAAAGAGGGAGAAGGAGGTTAAACCAGACCAGGTCGGCCTCCAGTCTGTGTACGAAATACAGGAACCCTATGTCAAGGGTCCAGAGACCTGGTAGGTGTTTGTATGGACACTGCTTACTGAGTCAGTGTGTACCAAAAATGTGTAAGAAAGAAAAAATTCTTTCTAGAGTCCCCTCACTCACCGGGGTTGCCCCACGGTGACATGCTTCATCATTGGGGCCATCCCAGTTCTCTACGAAAAGGGGCGTGCTGCGACAAGGCGACTACGCTGGAGCACTGGTTTTGTGAGATGACTATGTGTGGTGCAAGTGTGGTGATGGTGGAGTGGGTGTGGAATTAAAAATACCGTGCTAGTGGGCCTCAACAATTTATTTTGCTCCTAGTGTGGTATAAAAAATTAAAAAGGGGTAACACTGTATTCCAACTTTTACTGAGCTAGATCAGTGTCAAGGTCAACATGTTTCAAGCTCCCCCAAGCTTTTCTTCAGGACCATACAGGGTCCAGCCCTGTATTGCCACTCCTGTTTTCAAATGAAAAAAGTGTTGCTAAAAAATACTTATTTACAATGAACGCTGTTGTTAATAAAACATGCGTGTTGTTGTACATACGTTTTGTATTTCACTTCGATTTCTGTAAAATAGAATAACAATTGTTAAATGATGGACAACCCCTTCCAAGAAGGGGAACAACTCACATGCATCTCACTCCAACTAGGGCGTGAGTGTGCCCTTGGCATCATAATGATGCGTGCTGGTTTTCAAACCGGTGTAGAAAAATAAATCACTGTGAATAAAGTGGTTTAGTGGTTTCACACACAAAACATATAGACTTAATGTGACTATTGACAAGACACACAACACATACACACGAAGTAATATGGCAGATGGTTATATTTACATAAAAGAGTGTATGATTACACCCCATGGTCTTAGGCAAGGGCAGGAACGCCTCGTGGAAACATTGCTGAAAAAGGATTATCAAGGTTTAGAGTTAGAAGGCTCCTTTCCTGTTTGCCCGTTTAAAATTGCCGGTTTCCTTGCAATCTAGCGTAGTTCATACACTTACTTCCTATCGGCAAACCCGATCGGTACTACCTGGTGCTTCCTCACCCGACCGCATACTGATCTGAACCCGGGCTCGCGGTGTATTTAGAACGCGCGAGCTTCCGGGTTGCCGGGAAACCTCTGTAAAGCTAGAGCGCTCACTTGGGGCGGCCATCTTGGTGGGATGTGATCGCGCTCGGCGCGAGTGTTAGCAAAAGGTAGGGATTACTACCGAATGTTGCTGGGTTTAGGGATAAGAAGTATTTTTGAGTGATACTGTGAACTGGGGCATTTTTATACACTAATTTAGAACACAAGATTTATTTCTCGGATGGGTGAAGTTCTTTGAAATGACTAGGCTTGTTCTTGAAAAAACGGGTATTTTAGCATTTGATAGATAGGAGGGCTAGTACCTATCTTTGCTGGGAAGGCTGTGCTGGGTCTTTTGGATTTGTGGCAAAAGGTATTCATGGTAACAGGGTTTGTTTTCTCGGGGGGGGAGTATTACCATGATATTTATTCAGGTGTGGTTCATACCATCCCAAGTCAGTTCATTAAAAATTGGTCTATGGGCGAAAGGCTCCCCATGGGATTTCATCATTAAGTCCTTGGGTGTCCGTATGTAGACGAAACACCCATCTTTGTTCTTTTTCATGGAGGATTCGTTCCTGATTGTCTTTGTTTTTCACTGTTTCTATGACCACCCAGGTTAAATCATTAGGTGTATGGTTCTGTTCAATGAAGTGGGTGGTCATTCTTGTTGTGGCTCGCTTGCACCTGATGTTACTTCTGTGCTCTACTATGCGAGTACTGACCTTCCTAGTGGTCATTCCTACATAGTGAAGGTTGCACGTGCAGGTTATCAAATACACAACCCCACTGGTATTGCAATTGGAGAATCCCTTCAGTTCCCATCTCGTAGTGTTGTTGAAAATTACGTTTTTGGTTGGGGAAGTCAAATGACAAACACTACAATTGTTACATGGAAAATGACCATCAGGTAGTGGTTGGGATCTTACTGTCTGGGTTATTGGTGTGGGACGGGTATGTACCAAATAATCCTTCAAATTTTTACCCCGCCTATGACTGAACATGGGAGTAGGTATGTGAAGGCCGCCACTGTTAAGTATTGGCCAATGTTTTTTGATTATTTTGGACACACTGTCAGAGACTTGATTGTACGTGGTGATACAGATCGGTTTTTTGTCCTCAGGTTGTGTTCTCTCTTTGGGTTCTAAAAGTGCTTCCCTATTGTTGTTAGCCGCCCGTTTTTTAGCCTCTTTGATCAGTTTATTTGGGTATTTTCTGTATCTCAGCTTGTTGCTTAAGTCTTCCGCTTGGGTTAGGTAGTCGGATTTTTTGCTACAGTTCCTGCGCAAACGGAGGAATTGCCCAAATGGCAGGTTTTGTTTGAGATGGCGAGGGTGAAAACTGTCAAAGGTCAAGAGGCAGTTTCTTGCTGTCTCTTTAAAATGGGTTGTTGTCACCAGTCTGCCTGACTCAGCATGAATGTTTAGATCTAGGAAAACTAGATCGGTCTTGCTCATTGAGCAGGTGAATTTGAGGAAGGGATCCTGTGTGTTGAGCCAGGTGAGAAAGGTCTGTGCTTCTGCTTCTGTGCCTTGCCATATCAACAAAATATCGTCGATATAGCGTTTCCAATGTAGGATTTGATGTCTGTGTGGATTCCTCTCATTCAGTATTTTGTTTTTCTCCAGTTGATGGACGTACAACCCGGCTATGCTCGGCGCAAATGTACTGCCCATACTGGTCCCATGCTGTTGTTTATATAGGGTAGATTCAAAGCGGAAGAAGTTTTCACACAGTGCTAGTTGGCAGCATTCGAGTACTACATGGCGAGGAGTATGGAATTCCCACTCGTTTTCGTACAGTACTTCCTCTAGAATCTGTAAAGTCTCTCTGTGTGGCAAGCTGGTATATAGACTTTCGACATCCAGACTTATCAGAAGGCTGGATGTCGCGTCAAAAGTTAGGTCTTGTAACAGGCACAGTACGTCCTTGGTGTCCCTCAAATAGGTGTCTGTTTTTTGCACAAGGGGTCTGAGAAAGGCATCTGCGAATTGTGAAAGAGGCTCTAGAATTGAGCCTATCCCCGAGACTATGGGCCTCCCTGGTGGGTTCTCCAGTCTCTTGTGTATTTTGGGGATAGTATAGAAGTATGGTATTGTTGGTTTTTTGTTTGTTAAGAACTCAATTTCTTTTTTACTAAGCCAATCGTTGGCTTGACATTCCTCTGTCAGGTATGCAATTGAGATTCTTAGACGTTCTGTTGGGTCTTCATCCAGTTTGGCATAGTTTCTTGTGTCCCCTAGTAGACGGAGACATTCATTCCTGTAATCCGTGGTGTTTTGTAATACAATTGCCCCGCCTTTGTCGGCTGGTTTTATGGTAATTTGGTTATTTTTTGACAGTTCCTGTAACGCGGATTGTTCAGCTTTGCTGGTGTTATGAAATACCTTGATAGTTCGTGGGTCTAACTCCTGAACCTCTCTCATGACCGCTTTTTCAAAAGTTAATACTTCCACAGGTAGGCTGTGTGATGGAGGGACAAAGTTTGATTTTTTATGTAATCCTGTGTCACTCTTTGTTCGTTCTGTGGGGTCTTTGTCTTGAAAGAATACTTGCAATTTGATTTTTCTCAGGAATTCCTTCAATTCACAGCATAGTTTGAACTTGTCTGTGGTTGGGGTGGGTACAAATCCTAAGCCTTTGTTAAGCACTTGGATCTGTATAGCTGTGAGGCATAATGATGATAGATTTACTACTAAATCGAGCTGGTGCTCGTGGTCGGTTCCGGCGGGCCTTTGCTCCGTGTGTGACGTGTAGTTGTCACCACTGGTTCTGCCCATTGTACTCCCTGGCTGGGTTTGTTTTTGGCTCTTTGTGCCCGGCGGCCTCTCCCTAAAAAAGGTTTCCTTTGGTTTCCTTGGTTTCCTTGATAATTTCCCCAGTTCTGATAGTTGGGTTGATTGTACATGGGTGGGCCATAGAAGAATGGCGGGGGCGGAGGGCAATAATTATATGGGTCTTGGTACATGGGCCACATCGGTGCTTGGTTGCCTCTAAAACCCCCTGTATTGCCTCTTCCTCTTCTGGGTCTTCTATTGGGGGTGGTGCTGTAATTGCTTGATCCCCCAGAGCTATTTGATCCTGTGTCAGAGCCATCACTATCAGTGTTGTATCCAGGGTTCTTATTGCTGGTTCTGTAATCGCCCCTAATATAAGGATACACTTTTTCGTGAGCAAATGCTTTTTTTTAAGCCTTAGATAATTTGATGTATTTTGAATCCTTCAAGCTGATTTCGAATTCAGACATCGTCTTATTTAGCTCATTCAGTCTTTTTGTTAGTTCTGCTGGAGTTTGAAAAGATTTGAGGCGTATCTCCATGGAGTTTATCTCTTCCTTCAGGGAATCCACTAATCTGGTCGCGGTTTTAATGATCAAGACCAGCCAGTCTCTGGTACAGTGCCAGGATATTTGTGACCAGTCCAGCTTGAATTGTTTGTCGTGCTGGAATATAAATGGTTCATTCCTGACTATGAGGCCCCTTGGTGCTGCGTTAGCTTGTAAATATTCCGCCATCATGACGCCATGGATCAATGTTTTTATCTGTGTCCTCTTTAATTCAGTCAATTCGTCCCAACACTGGCTCGCATCACTGTTCTCTCCTGTGGGTGCTCCCGCATGAGGTAACATGGAGGCAATGGCTCTATCAACTTCATCCTCCGAGAAGGATAGTCCCGTGTTCTGTGCCATAATTTATTCTCTGTGAGTGTTTCTTTGTGTGTGTTGTCTTAGTCCTTAGATCAACCTGGTATGTACCAGTCCGTTGACCTGTGTCTGAGAGAAAGGAAAACTCCCGCAGCCCGTGGCTGCTTAATGCATAAACAAAAAAAGAGGGAGAAGGAGGTTAAACCAGACCAGGTCGGCCTCCAGTCTGTGTACGAAATACAGGAACCCTATGTCAAGGGTCCAGAGACCTGGTAGGTGTTTGTATGGACACTGCTTACTGAGTCAGTGTGTACCAAAAATGTGTAAGAAAGAAAAATTTCTTTCTAGAGTCCCCTCACTCACCGGGGTTGCCCCACGGTGACATGCTTCATCATTGGGGCCATCCCAGTTCTCTACGAAAAGGGGCGTGCTGCGACAAGGCGACTACGCTGGAGCACTGGTTTTGTGAGATGACTATGTGTGGTGCAAGTGTGGTGATGGTGGAGTGGGTGTGGAATTAAAAATACCGTGCTAGTGGGCCTCAACAATTTATTTTGCTCCTAGTGTGGTATAAAAAATTAAAAAGGGGTAACACTGTATTCCAACTTTTACTGAGCTAGATCAGTGTCAAGGTCAACATGTTTCAAGCTCCCCCAAGCTTTTCTTCAGGACCATACAGGGTCCAGCCCTGTATTGCCACTCCTGTTTTCAAATGAAAAAAGTGTTGCTAAAAAATACTTATTTACAATGAACGCTGTTGTTAATAAAACATGCGTGTTGTTGTACATACGTTTTGTATTTCACTTCGATTTCTGTAAAATAGAATAACAATTGTTAAATGATGGACAACCCCTTCCAAGAAGGGGAACAACTCACATGCATCTCACTCCAACTAGGGCGTGAGTGTGCCCTTGGCATCATAATGATGCGTGCTAGTTTTCAAACCGGTGTAGAAAAATAAATCACTGTGAATAAAGTGGTTTAGTGGTTTCACACACAAAACATATAGACTTAATGTGACTATTGACAAGACACACAACACATACACACGAAGTAATATGGCAGATGGTTATATTTACATAAAAGAGTGTATGATTACACCCCATGGTCTTAGGCAAGGGCAGGAACGCCTCGTGGAAACATTGCTGAAAAAGGATTATCAAGGTTTAGAGTTAGAAGGCTCCTTTCCTGTTTGCCCGTTTAAAATTGCCGGTTTCCTTGCAATCTAGCGTAGTTCATACACTTACTTCCTATCGGCAAACCCGCTCGGTACTACCTGGTGCTTCCTCACCCGACCGCATACTGATCTGAACCCGGGCTCGCGGTGTATTTAGAACGCGCGAGCTTCCGGGTTGCCGGGAAACCTCTGTAAAGCTAGAGCGCTCACTTGGGGCGGCCATCTTGGTGGGATGTGATCGCGCTCGGCGCGAGTGTTAGCAAAAGGTAGGGATTACTACCGAATGTTGCTGGGTTTAGGGATAAGAAGTATTTTTGAGTGATACTGTGAACTGGGGCATTTTTATACACTAATTTAGAACACAAGATTTATTTCTCGGATGGGTTAAGTTCTTTGAAATGACTAGGCTTGTTCTTGAAAAAACTGGTATTTTAGCATTTGATAGATAGGAGGGCTAGTACCTATCTTTGCTGGGAAGGCTGTGCTGGGTCTTTTGGATTTGTGGCAAAAGGTATTCATGGTAACAGGGTTTGTTTTCTCGGGGGGGAGTATTACCATGATATTTATTCAGGTGTGGTTCATACCATCCCAAGTCAGTTCATTAAAAATTGGTCTATGGGCGAAAGGCTCCCCATGAGATTTCATCATTAAGTCCTTGGGTGTCCGTATGTAGACGAAACACCCATCTTTGTTCTTTTTCATGGAGGATTTGTTCCTGATTGTCTTTGTTTTTCACTGTTTCTATGACCACCCAGGTTAAATCATTAGGTGTATGGTTCTGTTCAATGAAGTGGGTGGTCATTCTTGTTGTGGCTCGCTTGCACCTGATGTTACTTCTGTGCTCTACTATGCGAGTACTGACCTTCCTAGTGGTCATTCGTACATAGTGAAGGTTGCACGTGCAGGTTATCAAATACACAACCCCACTGGTATTGCAATTGGAGAATCCCTTCAGTTCCCATCTCGTAGTGTTGTTGAAAATTACGTTTTTGGTTGGGGAAGTCAAATGACAAACACTACAATTGTTACATGGAAAACGACCATCAGGTAGTGGTTGGGATCTTACTGTCTGGGTTATTGGTGTGGGACGGGTATGTACCAAATAATCCTTCAAATTTTTACCCCGCCTATGACTGAACATGGGAGTAGGTATGTGAAGGCCGCCACTGTTAAGTATTGGCCAATGTTTTTTGATTATTTTGGACACACTGTCAGAGACTTGATTGTACGTGGTGATACAGATCGGTTTTTTGTCCTCAGGTTGTGTTCTCTCTTTGGGTTCTAAAAGTGCTTCCCTATTGTTGTTAGCCGCCCGTTTTTTAGCCTCTTTGATCAGTTTATTTGGGTATTTTCTGTATCTCAGCTTGTTGCTTAAGTCTTCCGCTTGGGTTAGGTAGTCGGATTTTTTGCTACAGTTCCTGCGCAAACGGAGGAATTGCCCAAATGGCAGGTTTTGTTTGAGATGGCGAGGGTGAAAACTGTCAAAGGTCAAGAGGCAGTTTCTTGCTGTCTCTTTAAAATGGGTTGTTGTCACCAGTCTGCCTGACTCAGCATGAATGTTTAGATCTAGGAAAACTAGATCGGTCTTGCTCATTGAGCAGGTGAATTTGAGGAAGGGATCCTGTGTGTTGAGCCAGGTGAGAAAGGTCTGTGCTTCTTCTTCTGTGCCTTGCCATATCAACAAAATATCGTCGATATAGCGTTTCCAATGTAGGATTTGATGTCTGTGTGGATTCCTCTCATTCAGTATTTTGTTTTTCTCCAGTTGATGGACGTACAACCCGGCTATGCTCGGCGCAAATGTACTGCCCATACTGGTCCCATGCTGTTGTTTATATAGGGTAGATTCAAAGCGGAAGAAGTTTTCACACAGTGCTAGTTGGCAGCATTCGAGTACTACATGGCGAGGAGTATGGAATTCCCACTCGTTTTCGTACAGTACTTCCTCTAGAATCTGTAAAGTCTCTCTGTGTGGCAAGCTGGTATATAGACTTTCGACATCCAGACTTATCAGAAGGCTGGATGTCGCGTCAAAAGTTAGGTCTTGTAACAGGCACAGTACGTCCTTGGTGTCCCTCAAATAGGTGTCTGTTTTTTGCACAAGGGGTCTGAGAAAGGCATCTGCGAATTGTGAAAGAGGCTCTAGAATTGAGCCTATCCCCGAGACTATGGGCCTCCCTGGTGGGTTCTCCAGTCTCTTGTGTATTTTGGGGATAGTATAGAAGTATGGTATTGTTGGTTTTTTGTTTGTTAAGAACTCAATTTCTTTTTTACTAAGCCAATCGTTGGCTTGACATTCCTCTGTCAGGTATGCAATTGAGATTCTTAGACGTTCTGTTGGGTCTTCATCCAGTTTGGCGTAGTTTCTTGTGTCCCCTAGTAGACGGAGACATTCATTCCTGTAATCCGTGGTGTTTTGTAATACAATTGCCCCGCCTTTGTCGGCTGGTTTTATGGTAATTTGGTTATTTTTTGACAGTTCCTGTAACGCGGATTGTTCAGCTTTGCTGGTGTTATGAAATACTTTGATAGTTCGTGGGTCTAACTCCTGAACCTCTCTCATGACCGCTTTTTCAAAAGTTAATACTTCCACAGGTAGGCTGTGTGATGGAGGGACAAAGTTTGATTTTTTATGTAATCCTGTGTCACTCTTTGTTCGTTCTGTGGGGTCTTTGTCTTGAAAGAATACTTGCAATTTGATTTTTCTCAGGAATTCCTTCAATTCACAGCATAGTTTGAACTTGTCTGTGGTTGGGGTGGGTACAAATCCTAAGCCTTTGTTAAGCACTTGGATCTGTATAGCTGTGAGGCATAATGATGATAGATTTACTACTAAATCGAGCTGGTGCTCGTGGTCGGTTCCGGCGGGCCTTTGCTCCGTGTGTGACGTGTAGTTGTCACCACTGGTTCTGCCCATTGTACTCCCTGGCTGGGTTTGTTTTTGGCTCTTTGTGCCTGGCGGCCTCTCCCTAAAAAAGGTTTCCTTTGGTTTCCTTGGTTTCCTTGATCATTTCCCCAGTTCTGATAGTTGGGTTGATTGTACATGGGTGGGCCATAGAAGAATGGCGGGGGCGGAGGGCAATAATTATATGGGTCTTGGTACATGGGCCACATCGGTGCTTGGTTGCCTCTAAAACCCCTTGTATTGCCTCTTCCTCTTCTGGGTCTTCTATTGGGGGTGGTGCTGTAATTGCTTGATCCCCCAGAGCTATTTGATCCTGTGTCAGAGCCATCACTATCAGTGTTGTATCCAGGGTTCTTATTGCTGGTTCTGTAATCGTCCCTAATATAAGGATACACTTTTTCGTGAGCAAATGCTTTTTTATCCTTAGATAATTTGATGTATTTTGAATCCTTCAAGCTGATTTCGAATTCAGACATCGTCTTATTTAGCTCATTCAGTCTTTTTGTTAGTTCTGCTGGAGTTTGAAAAGATTTGAGGCGTATCTCCATGGAGTTTATCTCTTCCTTCAGGGAATCCACTAATCTGGTCGCGGTTTTAATGATCAAGACCAGCCAGTCTCTGGTACAGTGCCAGGATATTTGTGACCAGTCCAGCTTGAATTGTTTGTCGTGCTGGAATATAAATGGTTCATTCCTGACTATGAGGCCCCTTGGTGCTGCGTTAGCTTGTAAATATTCCGCCATCATGACGCCATGGATCAATGTTTTTATCTGTGTCCTCTTTAATTCAGTCAATTCGTCCCAACACTGGCTCGCATCACTGTTCTCTCCTGTGGGTGCTCCCGCATGAGGTAACATGGAGGCAATGGCTCTATCAACTTCATCCTCCGAGAAGGATAGTCCCGTGTTCTGTGCCATAATTTATTCTCTGTGAGTGTTTCTTTGTGTGTGTTGTCTTAGTCCTTAGATCAACCTGGTATGTACCAGTCCGTTGACCTGTGTCTGAGAGAAAGGAAAACTCCCGCAGCCCGTGGCTGCTTAATGCATAAACAAAAAAAGAGGGAGAAGGAGGTTAAACCAGACCAGGTCGGCCTCCAGTCTGTGTACGAAATACAGGAACCCTATGTCAAGGGTCCAGAGACCTGGTAGGTGTTTGTATGGACACTGCTTACTGAGTCAGTGTGTACCAAAAATGTGTAAGAAAGAAAAATTTCTTTCTAGAGTCCCCTCACTCACCGGGGTTGCCCCACGGTGACATGCTTCATCATTGGGGCCATCCCAGTTCTCTACGAAAAGGGGCGTGCTGCGACAAGGCGACTGCGCTGGAGCACTGGTTTTGTGAGATGACTATGTGTGGTGCAAGTGTGGTGATGGTGGAGTGGGTGTGGAATTAAAAATACCGTGCTAGTGGGCCTCAACAATTTATTTTGCTCCTAGTGTGGTATAAAAAATTAAAAAGGGGTAACACTGTATTCCAACTTTTACTGAGCTAGATCAGTGTCAAGGTCAACATGTTTCAAGCTCCCCCAAGCTTTTCTTCAGGACCATACAGGGTCCAGCCCTGTATTGCCACTCCTGTTTTCAAATGAAAAAAGTGTTGCTAAAAAATACTTATTTACAATGAACGCTGTTGTTAATAAAACATGCGTGTTGTTGTACATACGTTTTGTATTTCACTTCGATTTCTGTAAAATAGAATAACAATTGTTAAATGATGGACAACCCCTTCCAAGAAGGGGAACAACTCACATGCATCTCACTCCAACTAGGGCGTGAGTGTGCCCTTGGCATCATAATGATGCGTGCTAGTTTTCAAACCGGTGTAGAAAAATAAATCACTGTGAATAAAGTGGTTTAGTGGTTTCACACACAAAACATATAGACTTAATGTGACTATTGACAAGACACACAACACATACACACGAAGTAATATGGCAGATGGTTATATTTACATAAAAGAGTGTATGATTACACCCCATGGTCTTAGGCAAGGGCAGGAACGCCTCGTGGAAACATTGCTGAAAAAGGATTATCAAGGTTTAGAGTTAGAAGGCTCCTTTCCTGTTTGCCCGTTTAAAATTGCCGGTTTCCTTGCAATCTAGCGTAGTTCATACACTTACTTCCTATCGGCAAACCCGCTCGGTACTACCTGGTGCTTCCTCACCCGACCGCATACTGATCTGAACCCGGGCTCGCGGTGTATTTAGAACGCGCGAGCTTCCGGGTTGCCGGGAAACCTCTGTAAAGCTAGAGCGCTCACTTGGGGCGGCCATCTTGGTGGGATGTGATCGCGCTCGGCGCGAGTGTTAGCAAAAGGTAGGGATTACTACCGAATGTTGCTGGGTTTAGGGATAAGAAGTATTTTTGAGTGATACTGTGAACTGGGGCATTTTTATACACTAATTTAGAACACAAGATTTATTTCTCGGATGGGTTAAGTTCTTTGAAATGACTAGGCTTGTTCTTGAAAAAACGAGTATTTTAGCATTTGATAGATAGGAGGGCTAGTACCTATCTTTGCTGGGAAGGCTGTGCTGGGTCTTTTGGATTTGTGGCAAAAGGTATTCATGGTAACAGGGTTTGTTTTCTCGGGGGGGAGTATTACCATGATATTTATTCAGGTGTGGTTCATACCATCCCAAGTCAGTTCATTAAAAATTGGTCTATGGGCGAAAGGCTCCCCATGGGATTTCATCATTAAGTCCTTGGGTATCCGTATGTAGACGAAACACCCATCTTTGTTCTTTTTCATGGAGGATTCGTTCCTGATTGTCTTTGTTTTTCACTGTTTCTATGACCACCCAGGTTAAATCATTAGGTGTATGGTTCTGTTCAATGAAGTGGGTGGTCATTCTTGTTGTGGCTCGCTTGCACCTGATGTTACTTCTGTGCTCTACTATGCGAGTACTGACCTTCCTAGTGGTCATTCCTACATAGTGAAGGTTGCACGTGCAGGTTATCAAATACACAACCCCACTGGTATTGCAATTGGAGAATCCCTTCAGTTCCCATCTCGTAGTGTTGTTGAAAATTACGTTTTTGGTTGGGGAAGTCAAATGACAAACACTACAATTGTTACATGGAAAACGACCATCAGGTAGTGGTTGGGATCTTACTGTCTGGGTTATTGGTGTGGGACGGGTATGTACCAAATAATCCTTCAAATTTTTACCCCGCCTATGACTGAACATGGGAGTAGGTATGTGAAGGCCGCCACTGTTAAGTATTGGCCAATGTTTTTTGATTATTTTGGACACACTGTCAGAGACTTGATTGTACGTGGTGATACAGATCGGTTTTTTGTCCTCAGGTTGTGTTCTCTCTTTGGGTTCTAAAAGTGCTTCCCTATTGTTGTTAGCCGCCCGTTTTTTAGCCTCTTTGATCAGTTTATTTGGGTATTTTCTGTATCTCAGCTTGTTGCTTAAGTCTTCCGCTTGGGTTAGGTAGTCGGATTTTTTGCTACAGTTCCTGCGCAAACGGAGGAATTGCCCAAATGGCAGGTTTTGTTTGAGATGGCGAGGGTTAAAACTGTCAAAGGTCAAGAGGCAGTTTCTTGCTGTCTCTTTAAAATGGGTTGTTGTCACCAGTCTGCCTGACTCAGCATGAATGTTTAGATCTAGGAAAACTAGATCGGTCTTGCTCATTGAGCAGGTGAATTTGAGGAAGGGATCCTGTGTGTTGAGCCAGGTGAGAAAGGTCTGTGCTTCTGCTTCTGTGCCTTGCCATATCAACAAAATATCGTCGATATAGCGTTTCCAATGTAGGATTTGATGTCTGTGTGGATTCCTCTCATTCAGTATTTTGTTTTTCTCCAGTTGATGGACGTACAACCCGGCTATGCTTGGCGCAAATGTACTGCCCATACTGGTCCCATGCTGTTGTTTATATAGGGTAGATTCAAAGCGGAAGAAGTTTTCACACAGTGCTAGTTGGCAGCATTCGAGTACTACATGGCGAGGAGTATGGAATTCCCACTCGTTTTCGTACAGTACTTCCTCTAGAATCTGTAAAGTCTCTCTGTGTGGCAAGCTGGTATATAGACTTTCGACATCCAGACTTATCAGAAGGCTGGATGTCGCGTCAAAAGTTAGGTCTTGTAACAGGCACAGTACGTCCTTGGTGTCCCTCAAATAGGTGTCTGTTTTTTGCACAAGGGGTCTGAGAAAGGCATCTGCGAATTGTGAAAGAGGCTCTAGAATTGAGCCTATCCCCGAGACTATGGGCCTCCCTGGTGGGTTCTCCAGTCTCTTGTGTATTTTGGGGATAGTATAGAAGTATGGTATTGTTGGTTTTTTGTTTGTTAAGAACTCAATTTCTTTTTTACTAAGCCAATCGTTGGCTTGACATTCCTCTGTCAGGTATGCAATTGAGATTCTTAGACGTTCTGTTGGGTCTTCATCCAGTTTGGCGTAGTTTCCTGTGTCCCCTAGTAGACGGAGACATTCATTCCTGTAATCCGTGGTGTTTTGTAATACAATTGCCCCGCCTTTGTCGGCTGGTTTTATGGTAATTTGGTTATTTTTTGACAGTTCCTGTAACGCGGATTGTTCAGCTTTGCTGGTGTTATGAAATACTTTGATAGTTCGTGGGTCTAACTCCTGAACCTCTCTCATGACCGCTTTTTCAAAAGTTAATACTTCCACAGGTAGGCTGTGTGATGGAGGGACAAAGTTTGATTTTTTATGTAATCCTGTGTCACTCTTTGTTCGTTCTGTGGGGTCTTTGTCTTGAAAGAATACTTGCAATTTGATTTTTCTCAGGAATTCCTTCAATTCACAGCATAGTTTGAACTTGTCTGTGGTTGGGGTGGGTACAAATCCTAAGCCTTTGTTAAGCACTTGGATCTGTATAGCTGTGAGGCATAATGATGATAGATTTACTACTAAATCGAGCTGGTGCTCGTGGTCGGTTCCGGCGGGCCTTTGCTCCGTGTGTGACGTGTAGTTGTCACCACTGGTTCTGCCCATTGTACTCCCTGGCTGGGTTTGTTTTTGGCTCTTTGTGCCTGGCGGCCTCTCCCTAAAAAAGGTTTCCTTTGGTTTCCTTGGTTTCCTTGATCATTTCCCCAGTTCTGATAGTTGGGTTGATTGTACATGGGTGGGCCATAGAAGAATGGCGGGGGCGGAGGGCAATAATTATATGGGTCTTGGTACATGGGCCACATCGGTGCTTGGTTGCCTCTAAAACCCCTTGTATTGCCTCTTCCTCTTCTGGGTCTTCTATTGGGGGTGGTGCTGTAATTGCTTGATCCCCCAGAGCTATTTGATCCTGTGTCAGAGCCATCACTATCAGTGTTGTATCCAGGGTTCTTATTGCTGGTTCTGTAATCGTCCCTAATATAAGGATACACTTTTTCGTGAGCAAATGCTTTTTTATCCTTAGATAATTTGATGTATTTTGAATCCTTCAAGCTGATTTCGAATTCAGACATCGTCTTATTTAGCTCATTCAGTCTTTTTGTTAGTTCTGCTGGAGTTTGAAAAGATTTGAGGCGTATCTCCATGGAGTTTATCTCTTCCTTCAGGGAATCCACTAATCTGGTCGCGGTTTTAATGATCAAGACCAGCCAGTCTCTGGTACAGTGCCAGGATATTTGTGACCAGTCCAGCTTGAATTGTTTGTCGTGCTGGAATATAAATGGTTCATTCCTGACTATGAGGCCCCTTGGTGCTGCGTTAGCTTGTAAATATTCCGCCATCATGACGCCATGGATCAATGTTTTTATCTGTGTCCTCTTTAATTCAGTCAATTCGTCCCAACACTGGCTCGCATCACTGTTCTCTCCTGTGGGTGCTCCCGCATGAGGTAACATGGAGGCAATGGCTCTATCAACTTCATCCTCCGAGAAGGATAGTCCCGTGTTCTGTGCCATAATTTATTCTCTGTGAGTGTTTCTTTGTGTGTGTTGTCTTAGTCCTTAGATCAACCTGGTATGTACCAGTCCGTTGACCTGTGTCTGAGAGAAAGGAAAACTCCCGCAGCCCGTGGCTGCTTAATGCATAAACAAAAAAAGAGGGAGAAGGAGGTTAAACCAGACCAGGTCGGCCTCCAGTCTGTGTACGAAATACAGGAACCCTATGTCAAGGGTCCAGAGACCTGGTAGGTGTTTGTATGGACACTGCTTACTGAGTCAGTGTGTACCAAAAATGTGTAAGAAAGAAAAATTTCTTTCTAGAGTCCCCTCACTCACCGGGGTTGCCCCACGGTGACATGCTTCATCATTGGGGCCATCCCAGTTCTCTATGAAAAGGGGCGTGCTGCGACAAGGCGACTGCGCTGGAGCACTGGTTTTGTGAGATGACTATGTGTGGTGCAAGTGTGGTGATGGTGGAGTGGGTGTGGAATTAAAAATACCGTGCTAGTGGGCCTCAACAATTTATTTTGCTCCTAGTGTGGTATAAAAAATTAAAAAGGGGTAACACTGTATTCCAACTTTTACTGAGCTAGATCAGTGTCAAGGTCAACATGTTTCAAGCTCCCCCAAGCTTTTCTTCAGGACCATACAGGGTCCAGCCCTGTATTGCCACTCCTGTTTTCAAATGAAAAAAGTGTTGCTAAAAAATACTTATTTACAATGAACGCTGTTGTTAATAAAACATGCGTGTTGTTGTACATACGTTTTGTATTTCACTTCGATTTCTGTAAAATAGAATAACAATTGTTAAATGATGGACAACCCCTTCCAAGAAGGGGAACAACTCACATGCATCTCACTCCAACTAGGGCGTGAGTGTGCCCTTGGCATCATAATGATGCGTGCTAGTTTTCAAACCGGTGTAGAAAAATAAATCACTGTGAATAAAGTGGTTTAGTGGTTTCACACACAAAACATATAGACTTAATGTGACTATTGACAAGACACACAACACATACACACGAAGTAATATGGCAGATGGTTATATTTACATAAAAGAGTGTATGATTACACCCCATGGTCTTAGGCAAGGGCAGGAACGCCTCGTGGAAACATTGCTGAAAAAGGATTATCAAGGTTTAGAGTTAGAAGGCTCCTTTCCTGTTTGCCCGTTTAAAATTGCCGGTTTCCTTGCAATCTAGCGTAGTTCATACACTTACTTCCTATCGGCAAACCCGCTCGGTACTACCTGGTGCTTCCTCACCCGACCGCATACTGATCTGAACCCGGGCTCGCGGTGTATTTAGAACGCGCGAGCTTCCGGGTTGCCGGGAAACCTCTGTAAAGCTAGAGCGCTCACTTGGGGCGGCCATCTTGGTGGGATGTGATCGCGCTCGGCGCGAGTGTTAGCAAAAGGTAGGGATTACTACCGAATGTTGCTGGGTTTAGGGATAAGAAGTATTTTTGAGTGATACTGTGAACTGGGGCATTTTTATACACTAATTTAGAACACAAGATTTATTTCTCGGATGGGTTAAGTTCTTTGAAATGACTAGGCTTGTTCTTGAAAAAACGAGTATTTTAGCATTTGATAGATAGGAGGGCTAGTACCTATCTTTGCTGGGAAGGCTGTGCTGGGTCTTTTGGATTTGTGGCAAAAGGTATTCATGGTAACAGGGTTTGTTTTCTCGGGGGGGAGTATTACCATGATATTTATTCAGGTGTGGTTCATACCATCCCAAGTCAGTTCATTAAAAATTGGTCTATGGGCGAAAGGCTCCCCATGGGATTTCATCATTAAGTCCTTGGGTATCCGTATGTAGACGAAACACCCATCTTTGTTCTTTTTCATGGAGGATTCGTTCCTGATTGTCTTTGTTTTTCACTGTTTCTATGACCACCCAGGTTAAATCATTAGGTGTATGGTTCTGTTCAATGAAGTGGGTGGTCATTCTTGTTGTGGCTCGCTTGCACCTGATGTTACTTCTGTGCTCTACTATGCGAGTACTGACCTTCCTAGTGGTCATTCCTACATAGTGAAGGTTGCACGTGCAGGTTATCAAATACACAACCCCACTGGTATTGCAATTGGAGAATCCCTTCAGTTCCCATCTCGTAGTGTTGTTGAAAATTACGTTTTTGGTTGGGGAAGTCAAATGACAAACACTACAATTGTTACATGGAAAACGACCATCAGGTAGTGGTTGGGATCTTACTGTCTGGGTTATTGGTGTGGGACGGGTATGTACCAAATAATCCTTCAAATTTTTACCCCGGCTATGACTGAACATGGGAGTAGGTATGTGAAGGCCGCCACTGTTAAGTATTGGCCAATGTTTTTTGATTATTTTGGACACACTGTCAGAGACTTGATTGTACGTGGTGATACAGATCGGTTTTTTGTCCTCAGGTTGTGTTCTCTCTTTGGGTTCTAAAAGTGCTTCCCTATTGTTGTTAGCCGCCCGTTTTTTAGCCTCTTTGATCAGTTTATTTGGGTATTTTCTGTATCTCAGCTTGTTGCTTAAGTCTTCCGCTTGGGTTAGGTAGTCGGATTTTTTGCTACAGTTCCTGCGCAAACGGAGGAATTGCCCAAATGGCAGGTTTTGTTTGAGATGGCGAGGGTTAAAACTGTCAAAGGTCAAGAGGCAGTTTCTTGCTGTCTCTTTAAAATGGGTTGTTGTCACCAGTCTGCCTGACTCAGCATGAATGTTTAGATCTAGGAAAACTAGATCGGTCTTGCTCATTGAGCAGGTGAATTTGAGGAAGGGATCCTGTGTGTTGAGCCAGGTGAGAAAGGTCTGTGCTTCTGCTTCTGTGCCTTGCCATATCAACAAAATATCGTCGATATAGCGTTTCCAATGTAGGATTTGATGTCTGTGTGGATTCCTCTCATTCAGTATTTTGTTTTTCTCCAGTTGATGGACGTACAACCCGGCTATGCTTGGCGCAAATGTACTGCCCATACTGGTCCCATGCTGTTGTTTATATAGGGTAGATTCAAAGCGGAAGAAGTTTTCACACAGTGCTAGTTGGCAGCATTCGAGTACTACATGGCGAGGAGTATGGAATTCCCACTCGTTTTCGTACAGTACTTCCTCTAGAATCTGTAAAGTCTCTCTGTGTGGCAAGCTGGTATATAGACTTTCGACATCCAGACTTATCAGAAGGCTGGATGTCGCGTCAAAAGTTAGGTCTTGTAACAGGCACAGTACGTCCTTGGTGTCCCTCAAATAGGTGTCTGTTTTTTGCACAAGGGGTCTGAGAAAGGCATCTGCGAATTGTGAAAGAGGCTCTAGAATTGAGCCTATCCCCGAGACTATGGGCCTCCCTGGTGGGTTCTCCAGTCTCTTGTGTATTTTGGGGATAGTATAGAAGTATGGTATTGTTGGTTTTTTGTTTGTTAAGAACTCAATTTCTTTTTTACTAAGCCAATCGTTGGCTTGACATTCCTCTGTCAGGTATGCAATTGAGATTCTTAGACGTTCTGTTGGGTCTTCATCCAGTTTGGCGTAGTTTCCTGTGTCCCCTAGTAGACGGAGACATTCATTCCTGTAATCCGTGGTGTTTTGTAATACAATTGCCCCGCCTTTGTCGGCTGGTTTTATGGTAATTTGGTTATTTTTTGACAGTTCCTGTAACGCGGATTGTTCAGCTTTGCTGGTGTTATGAAATACTTTGATAGTTCGTGGGTCTAACTCCTGAACCTCTCTCATGACCGCTTTTTCAAAAGTTAATACTTCCACAGGTAGGCTGTGTGATGGAGGGACAAAGTTTGATTTTTTATGTAATCCTGTGTCACTCTTTGTTCGTTCTGTGGGGTCTTTGTCTTGAAAGAATACTTGCAATTTGATTTTTCTCAGGAATTCCTTCAATTCACAGCATAGTTTGAACTTGTCTGTGGTTGGGGTGGGTACAAATCCTAAGCCTTTGTTAAGCACTTGGATCTGTATAGCTGTGAGGCATAATGATGATAGATTTACTACTAAATCGAGCTGGTGCTCGTGGTCGGTTCCGGCGGGCCTTTGCTCCGTGTGTGACGTGTAGTTGTCACCACTGGTTCTGCCCATTGTACTCCCTGGCTGGGTTTGTTTTTGGCTCTTTGTGCCTGGCGGCCTCTCCCTAAAAAAGGTTTCCTTTGGTTTCCTTGGTTTCCTTGATCATTTCCCCAGTTCTGATAGTTGGGTTGATTGTACATGGGTGGGCCATAGAAGAATGGCGGGGGCGGAGGGCAATAATTATATGGGTCTTGGTACATGGGCCACATCGGTGCTTGGTTGCCTCTAAAACCCCTTGTATTGCCTCTTCCTCTTCTGGGTCTTCTATTGGGGGTGGTGCTGTAATTGCTTGATCCCCCAGAGCTATTTGATCCTGTGTCAGAGCCATCACTATCAGTGTTGTATCCAGGGTTCTTATTGCTGGTTCTGTAATCGTCCCTAATATAAGGATACACTTTTTCGTGAGCAAATGCTTTTTTATCCTTAGATAATTTGATGTATTTTGAATCCTTCAAGCTGATTTCGAATTCAGACATCGTCTTATTTAGCTCATTCAGTCTTTTTGTTAGTTCTGCTGGAGTTTGAAAAGATTTGAGGCGTATCTCCATGGAGTTTATCTCTTCCTTCAGGGAATCCACTAATCTGGTCGCGGTTTTAATGATCAAGACCAGCCAGTCTCTGGTACAGTGCCAGGATATTTGTGACCAGTCCAGCTTGAATTGTTTGTCGTGCTGGAATATAAATGGTTCATTCCTGACTATGAGGCCCCTTGGTGCTGCGTTAGCTTGTAAATATTCCGCCATCATGACGCCATGGATCAATGTTTTTATCTGTGTCCTCTTTAATTCAGTCAATTCGTCCCAACACTGGCTCGCATCACTGTTCTCTCCTGTGGGTGCTCCCGCATGAGGTAACATGGAGGCAATGGCTCTATCAACTTCATCCTCCGAGAAGGATAGTCCCGTGTTCTGTGCCATAATTTATTCTCTGTGAGTGTTTCTTTGTGTGTGTTGTCTTAGTCCTTAGATCAACCTGGTATGTACCAGTCCGTTGACCTGTGTCTGAGAGAAAGGAAAACTCCCGCAGCCCGTGGCTGCTTAATGCATAAACAAAAAAAGAGGGAGAAGGAGGTTAAACCAGACCAGGTCGGCCTCCAGTCTGTGTACGAAATACAGGAACCCTATGTCAAGGGTCCAGAGACCTGGTAGGTGTTTGTATGGACACTGCTTACTGAGTCAGTGTGTACCAAAAATGTGTAAGAAAGAAAAATTTCTTTCTAGAGTCCCCTCACTCACCGGGGTTGCCCCACGGTGACATGCTTCATCATTGGGGCCATCCCAGTTCTCTACGAAAAGGGGCGTGCTGCGACAAGGCGACTACGCTGGAGCACTGGTTTTGTGAGATGACTATGTGTGGTGCAAGTGTGGTGATGGTGGAGTGGGTGTGGAATTAAAAATACCGTGCTAGTGGGCCTCAACAATTTATTTTGCTCCTAGTGTGGTATAAAAAATTAAAAAGGGGTAACACTGTATTCCAACTTTTACTGAGCTAAATCAGTGTCAAGGTCAACATGTTTCAAGCTCCCCCAAGCTTTTCTTCAGGACCATACAGGGTCCAGCCCTGTTTTGCCACTCCTGTTTTCAAATGAAAAAAGTGTTGCTAAAAAATACTTATTTACAATGAACGCTGTTGTTAATAAAACATGCGTGTTGTTGTACATACGTTTTGTATTTCACTTCGATTTCTGTAAAATAGAATAACAATTGTTAAATGATGGACAACCCCTTCCAAGAAGGGGAACAACTCACATGCATCTCACTCCAACTAGGGCGTGAGTGTGCCCTTGGCATCATAATGATGCGTGCTAGTTTTCAAACCGGTGTAGAAAAATAAATCACTGTGAATAAAGTGGTTTAGTGGTTTCACACACAAAACATATAGACTTAATGTGACTATTGACAAGACACACAACACATACACACGAAGTAATATGGCAGATGGTTATATTTACATAAAAGAGTGTATGATTACACCCCATGGTCTTAGGCAAGGGCAGGAACGCCTCGTGGAAACATTGCTGAAAAAGGATTATCAAGGTTTAGAGTTAGAAGGCTCCTTTCCTGTTTGCCCATTTAAAATTGCCGGTTTCCTTGCAATCTAGCGTAGTTCATACACTTACTTCCTATCGGCAAACCCGCTCGGTACTACCTGGTGCTTCCTCACCCGACCGCATACTGATCTGAACCCGGGCTCGCGGTGTATTTAGAACGCGCGAGCTTCCGGGTTGCCGGGAAACCTCTGTAAAGCTAGAGCGCTCACTTGGGGCGGCCATCTTGGTGGGATGTGATCGCGCTCGGCGCGAGTGTTAGCAAAAGGTAGGGATTACTACCGAATGTTGCTGAGTTTAGGGATAAGAAGTATTTTTGAGTGATACTGTGAACTGGGGCATTTTTATACACTAATTTAGAACACAAGATTTATTTCTCGGATGGGTTAAGTTCTTTGAAATGACTAGGCTTGTTCTTGAAAAAACTGGTATTTTAGCATTTGATAGATAGGAGGGCTAGTACCTATCTTTGCTGGGAAGGCTGTGCTGGGTCTTTTGGATTTGTGGCAAAAGGTATTCATGGTAACAGGGTTTGTTTTCTCGGGGGGGAGTATTACCATGATATTTATTCAGGTGTGGTTCATACCATCCCAAGTCAGTTCATTAAAAATTGGTCTATGGGCGAAAGGCTCCCCATGGGATTTCATCATTAAGTCCTTGGGTATCCGTATGTAGACGAAACACCCATCTTTGTTCTTTTTCATGGAGGATTCGTTCCTGATTGTCTTTGTTTTTCACTGTTTCTATGACCACCCAGGTTAAATCATTAGGTGTATGGTTCTGTTCAATGAAGTGGGTGGTCATTCTTGTTGTGGCTCGCTTGCACCTGATGTTACTTCTGTGCTCTACTATGCGAGTACTGACCTTCCTAGTGGTCATTCCTACATAGTGAAGGTTGCACGTGCAGGTTATCAAATACACAACCCCACTGGTATTGCAATTGGAGAATCCCTTCAGTTCCCATCTCGTAGTGTTGTTGAAAATTACGTTTTTGGTTGGGGAAGTCAAATGACAAACACTACAATTGTTACATGGAAAACGACCATCAGGTAGTGGTTGGGATCTTACTGTCTGGGTTATTGGTGTGGGACGGGTATGTACCAAATAATCCTTCAAATTTTTACCCCGCCTATGACTGAACATGGGAGTAGGTATGTGAAGGCCGCCACTGTTAAGTATTGGCCAATGTTTTTTGATTATTTTGGACACACTGTCAGAGACTTGATTGTACGTGGTGATACAGATCGGTTTTTTGTCCTCAGGTTGTGTTCTCTCTTTGGGTTCTAAAAGTGCTTCCCTATTGTTGTTAGCCGCCCGTTTTTTAGCCTCTTTGATCAGTTTATTTGGGTATTTTCTGTATCTCAGCTTGTTGCTTAAGTCTTCCGCTTGGGTTAGGTAGTCGGATTTTTTGCTACAGTTCCTGCGCAAACGGAGGAATTGCCCAAATGGCAGGTTTTGTTTGAGATGGCGAGGGTTAAAACTGTCAAAGGTCAAGAGGCAGTTTCTTGCTGTCTCTTTAAAATGGGTTGTTGTCACCAGTCTGCCTGACTCAGCATGAATGTTTAGATCTAGGAAAACTAGATCGGTCTTGCTCATTGAGCAGGTGAATTTGAGGAAGGGATCCTGTGTGTTGAGCCAGGTGAGAAAGGTCTGTGCTTCTGCTTCTGTGCCTTGCCATATCAACAAAATATCGTCGATATAGCGTTTCCAATGTAGGATTTGATGTCTGTGTGGATTCCTCTCATTCAGTATTTTGTTTTTCTCCAGTTGATGGACGTACAACCCGGCTATGCTTGGCGCAAATGTACTGCCCATACTGGTCCCATGCTGTTGTTTATATAGGGTAGATTCAAAGCGGAAGAAGTTTTCACACAGTGCTAGTTGGCAGCATTCGAGTACTACATGGCGAGGAGTATGGAATTCCCACTCGTTTTCGTACAGTACTTCCTCTAGAATCTGTAAAGTCTCTCTGTGTGGCAAGCTGGTATATAGACTTTCGACATCCAGACTTATCAGAAGGCTGGATGTCGCGTCAAAAGTTAGGTCTTGTAACAGGCACAGTACGTCCTTGGTGTCCCTCAAATAGGTGTCTGTTTTTTGCACAAGGGGTCTGAGAAAGGCATCTGCGAATTGTGAAAGAGGCTCTAGAATTGAGCCTATCCCCGAGACTATGGGCCTCCCTGGTGGGTTCTCCAGTCTCTTGTGTATTTTGGGGATAGTATAGAAGTATGGTATTGTTGGTTTTTTGTTTGTTAAGAACTCAATTTCTTTTTTACTAAGCCAATCGTTGGCTTGACATTCCTCTGTCAGGTATGCAATTGAGATTCTTAGACGTTCTGTTGGGTCTTCATCCAGTTTGGCGTAGTTTCCTGTGTCCCCTAGTAGACGGAGACATTCATTCCTGTAATCCGTGGTGTTTTGTAATACAATTGCCCCGCCTTTGTCGGCTGGTTTTATGGTAATTTGGTTATTTTTTGACAGTTCCTGTAACGCGGATTGTTCAGCTTTGCTGGTGTTATGAAATACTTTGATAGTTCGTGGGTCTAACTCCTGAACCTCTCTCATGACCGCTTTTTCAAAAGTTAATACTTCCACAGGTAGGCTGTGTGATGGAGGGACAAAGTTTGATTTTTTATGTAATCCTGTGTCACTCTTTGTTCGTTCTGTGGGGTCTTTGTCTTGAAAGAATACTTGCAATTTGATTTTTCTCAGGAATTCCTTCAATTCACAGCATAGTTTGAACTTGTCTGTGGTTGGGGTGGGTACAAATCCTAAGCCTTTGTTAAGCACTTGGATCTGTATAGCTGTGAGGCATAATGATGATAGATTTACTACTAAATCGAGCTGGTGCTCGTGGTCGGTTCCGGCGGGCCTTTGCTCCGTGTGTGACGTGTAGTTGTCACCACTGGTTCTGCCCATTGTACTCCCTGGCTGGGTTTGTTTTTGGCTCTTTGTGCCTGGCGGCCTCTCCCTAAAAAAGGTTTCCTTTGGTTTCCTTGGTTTCCTTGATCATTTCCCCAGTTCTGATAGTTGGGTTGATTGTACATGGGTGGGCCATAGAAGAATGGCGGGGGCGGAGGGCAATAATTATATGGGTCTTGGTACATGGGCCACATCGGTGCTTGGTTGCCTCTAAAACCCCTTGTATTGCCTCTTCCTCTTCTGGGTCTTCTATTGGGGGTGGTGCTGTAATTGCTTGATCCCCCAGAGCTATTTGATCCTGTGTCAGAGCCATCACTATCAGTGTTGTATCCAGGGTTCTTATTGCTGGTTCTGTAATCGTCCCTAATATAAGGATACACTTTTTCGTGAGCAAATGCTTTTTTATCCTTAGATAATTTGATGTATTTTGAATCCTTCAAGCTGATTTCAAATTCAGACATCGTCTTATTTAGCTCATTCAGTCTTTTTGTTAGTTCTGCTGGAGTTTGAAAAGATTTGAGGCGTATCTCCATGGAGTTTATCTCTTCCTTCAGGGAATCCACTAATCTGGTCGCGGTTTTAATGATCAAGACCAGCCAGTCTCTGGTACAGTGCCAGGATATTTGTGACCAGTCCAGCTTGAATTGTTTGTCGTGCTGGAATATAAATGGTTCATTCCTGACTATGAGGCCCCTTGGTGCTGCGTTAGCTTGTAAATATTCCGCCATCATGACGCCATGGATCAATGTTTTTATCTGTGTCCTCTTTAATTCAGTCAATTCGTCCCAACACTGGCTCGCATCACTGTTCTCTCCTGTGGGTGCTCCCGCATGAGGTAACATGGAGGCAATGGCTCTATCAACTTCATCCTCCGAGAAGGATAGTCCCGTGTTCTGTGCCATAATTTATTCTCTGTGAGTGTTTCTTTGTGTGTGTTGTCTTAGTCCTTAGATCAACCTGGTATGTACCAGTCCGTTGACCTGTGTCTGAGAGAAAGGAAAACTCCCGCAGCTGCTTAATGCATAAACAAAAAAAGAGGGAGAAGGAGGTTAAACCAGACCAGGTCGGCCTCCAGTCTGTGTACGAAATACAGGAACCCTATGTCAAGGGTCCAGAGACCTGGTAGGTGTTTGTATGGACACTGCTTACTGAGTCAGTGTGTACCAAAAATGTGTAAGAAAGAAAAATTTCTTTCTAGAGTCCCCTCACTCACCGGGGTTGCCCCACGGTGACATGCTTCATCATTGGGGCCATCCCAGTTCTCTACGAAAAGGGGCGTGCTGCGACAAGGCGACTACGCTGGAGCACTGGTTTTGTGAGATGACTATGTGTGGTGCAAGTGTGGTGATGGTGGAGTGGGTGTGGAATTAAAAATACCGTGCTAGTGGGCCTCAACAATTTATTTTGCTCCTAGTGTGGTATAAAAAATTAAAAAGGGGTAACACTGTATTCCAACTTTTACTGAGCTAGATCAGTGTCAAGGTCAACATGTTTCAAGCTCCCCCAAGCTTTTCTTCAGGACCATACAGGGTCCAGCCCTGTCTGTATTGCCACTCCTGTTTTCAAATGAAAAAAGTGTTGCTAAAAAATACTTATTTACAATGAACGCTGTTGTTAATAAAACATGCGTGTTGTTGTACATACGTTTTGTATTTCACTTCGATTTCTGTAAAATAGAATAACAATTGTTAAATGATGGACAACCCCTTCCAAGAAGGGGAACAACTCACATGCATCTCACTCCAACTAGGGCGTGAGTGTGCCCTTGGCATCATAATGATGCGTGCTAGTTTTCAAACCGGTGTAGAAAAATAAATCACTGTGAATAAAGTGGTTTAGTGGTTTCACACACAAAACATATAGACTTAATGTGACTATTGACAAGACACACAACACATACACACGAAGTAATATGGCAGATGGTTATATTTACATAAAAGAGTGTATGATTACACCCCATGGTCTTAGGCAAGGGCAGGAACGCCTCGTGGAAACATTGCTGAAAAAGGATTATCAAGGTTTAGAGTTAGAAGGCTCCTTTCCTGTTTGCCCGTTTAAAATTGCCGGTTTCCTTGCAATCTAGCGTAGTTCATACACTTACTTCCTATCGGCAAACCCGCTCGGTACTACCTGGTGCTTCCTCACCCGACCGCATACTGATCTGAACCCGGGCTCGCGGTGTATTTAGAACGCGCGAGCTTCCGGGTTGCCGGGAAACCTCTGTAAAGCTAGAGCGCTCACTTGGGGCGGCCATCTTGGTGGGATGTGATCGCGCTCGGCGCGAGTGTTAGCAAAAGGTAGGGATTACTACCGAATGTTGCTGGGTTTAGGGATAAGAAGTATTTTTGAGTGATACTGTGAACTGGGGCATTTTTATACACTAATTTAGAACACAAGATTTATTTCTCGGATGGGTTAAGTTCTTTGAAATGACTAGGCTTGTTCTTGAAAAAACTGGTATTTTAGCATTTGATAGATAGGAGGGCTAGTACCTATCTTTGCTGGGAAGGCTGTGCTGGGTCTTTTGGATTTGTGGCAAAAGGTATTCATGGTAACAGGGTTTGTTTTCTCGGGGGGGAGTATTACCATGATATTTATTCAGGTGTGGTTCATACCATCCCAAGTCAGTTCATTAAAAATTGGTCTATGGGCGAAAGGCTCCCCATGGGATTTCATCATTAAGTCCTTGGGTATCCGTATGTAGACGAAACACCCATCTTTGTTCTTTTTCATGGAGGATTCGTTCCTGATTGTCTTTGTTTTTCACTGTTTCTATGACCACCCAGGTTAAATCATTAGGTGTATGGTTCTGTTCAATGAAGTGGGTGGTCATTCTTGTTGTGGCTCGCTTGCACCTGATGTTACTTCTGTGCTCTACTATGCGAGTACTGACCTTCCTAGTGGTCATTCCTACATAGTGAAGGTTGCACGTGCAGGTTATCAAATACACAACCCCACTGGTATTGCAATTGGAGAATCCCTTCAGTTCCCATCTCGTAGTGTTGTTGAAAATTACGTTTTTGGTTGGGGAAGTCAAATGACAAACACTACAATTGTTACATGGAAAACGACCATCAGGTAGTGGTTGGGATCTTACTGTCTGGGTTATTGGTGTGGGACGGGTATGTACCAAATAATCCTTCAAATTTTTACCCCGCCTATGACTGAACATGGGAGTAGGTATGTGAAGGCCGCCACTGTTAAGTATTGGCCAATGTTTTTTGATTATTTTGGACACACTGTCAGAGACTTGATTGTACGTGGTGATACAGATCGGTTTTTGTCCTCAGGTTGTGTTCTCTCTTTGGGTTCTAAAAGTGCTTCCCTATTGTTGTTAGCCGCCCGTTTTTTAGCCTCTTTGATCAGTTTATTTGGGTATTTTCTGTATCTCAGCTTGTTGCTTAAGTCTTCCGCTTGGGTTAGGTAGTCGGATTTTTTGCTACAGTTCCTGCGCAAACGGAGGAATTGCCCAAATGGCAGGTTTTGTTTGAGATGGCGAGGGTGAAAACTGTCAAAGGTCAAGAGGCAGTTTCTTGCTGTCTCTTTAAAATGGGTTGTTGTCACCAGTCTGCCTGACTCAGCATGAATGTTTAGATCTAGGAAAACTAGATCGGTCTTGCTCATTGAGCAGGTGAATTTGAGGAAGGGATCCTGTGTGTTGAGCCAGGTGAGAAAGGTCTGTGCTTCTTCTTCTGTGCCTTGCCATATCAACAAAATATCGTCGATATAGCGTTTCCAATGTAGGATTTGATGTCTGTGTGGATTCCTCTCATTCAGTATTTTGTTTTTCTCCAGTTGATGGACGTACAACCCGGCTATGCTCGGCGCAAATGTACTGCCCATACTGGTCCCATGCTGTTGTTTATATAGGGTAGATTCAAAGCGGAAGAAGTTTTCACACAGTGCTAGTTGGCAGCATTCGAGTACTACATGGCGAGGAGTATGGAATTCCCACTCGTTTTCGTACAGTACTTCCTCTAGAATCTGTAAAGTCTCTCTGTGTGGCAAGCTGGTATATAGACTTTCGACATCCAGACTTATCAGAAGGCTGGATGTCGCGTCAAAAGTTAGGTCTTGTAACAGGCACAGTACGTCCTTGGTGTCCCTCAAATAGGTGTCTGTTTTTTGCACAAGGGGTCTGAGAAAGGCATCTGCGAATTGTGAAAGAGGCTCTAGAATTGAGCCTATCCCCGAGACTATGGGCCTCCCTGGTGGGTTCTCCAGTCTCTTGTGTATTTTGGGGATAGTATAGAAGTATGGTATTGTTGGTTTTTTGTTTGTTAAGAACTCAATTTCTTTTTTACTAAGCCAATCGTTGGCTTGACATTCCTCTGTCAGGTATGCAATTGAGATTCTTAGACGTTCTGTTGGGTCTTCATCCAGTTTGGCGTAGTTTCTTGTGTCCCCTAGTAGACGGAGACATTCATTCCTGTAATCCGTGGTGTTTTGTAATACAATTGCCCCGCCTTTGTCGGCTGGTTTTATGGTAATTTGGTTATTTTTTGACAGTTCCTGTAACGCGGATTGTTCAGCTTTGCTGGTGTTATGAAATACTTTGATAGTTCGTGGGTCTAACTCCTGAACCTCTCTCATGACCGCTTTTTCAAAAGTTAATACTTCCACAGGTAGGCTGTGTGATGGAGGGACAAAGTTTGATTTTTTATGTAATCCTGTGTCACTCTTTGTTCGTTCTGTGGGGTCTTTGTCTTGAAAGAATACTTGCAATTTGATTTTTCTCAGGAATTCCTTCAATTCACAGCATAGTTTGAACTTGTCTGTGGTTGGGGTGGGTACAAATCCTAAGCCTTTGTTAAGCACTTGGATCTGTATAGCTGTGAGGCATAATGATGATAGATTTACTACTAAATCGAGCTGGTGCTCGTGGTCGGTTCCGGCGGGCCTTTGCTCCGTGTGTGACGTGTAGTTGTCACCACTGGTTCTGCCCATTGTACTCCCTGGCTGGGTTTGTTTTTGGCTCTTTGTGCCTGGCGGCCTCTCCCTAAAAAAGGTTTCCTTTGGTTTCCTTGGTTTCCTTGATCATTTCCCCAGTTCTGATAGTTGGGTTGATTGTACATGGGTGGGCCATAGAAGAATGGCGGGGGCGGAGGGCAATAATTATATGGGTCTTGGTACATGGGCCACATCGGTGCTTGGTTGCCTCTAAAACCCCTTGTATTGCCTCTTCCTCTTCTGGGTCTTCTATTGGGGGTGGTGCTGTAATTGCTTGATCCCCCAGAGCTATTTGATCCTGTGTCAGAGCCATCACTATCAGTGTTGTATCCAGGGTTCTTATTGCTGGTTCTGTAATCGTCCCTAATATAAGGATACACTTTTTCGTGAGCAAATGCTTTTTTATCCTTAGATAATTTGATGTATTTTGAATCCTTCAAGCTGATTTCAAATTCAGACATCGTCTTATTTAGCTCATTCAGTCTTTTTGTTAGTTCTGCTGGAGTTTGAAAAGATTTGAGGCGTATCTCCATGGAGTTTATCTCTTCCTTCAGGGAATCCACTAATCTGGTCGCGGTTTTAATGATCAAGACCAGCCAGTCTCTGGTACAGTGCCAGGATATTTGTGACCAGTCCAGCTTGAATTGTTTGTCGTGCTGGAATATAAATGGTTCATTCCTGACTATGAGGCCCCTTGGTGCTGCGTTAGCTTGTAAATATTCCGCCATCATGACGCCATGGATCAATGTTTTTATCTGTGTCCTCTTTAATTCAGTCAATTCGTCCCAACACTGGCTCGCATCACTGTTCTCTCCTGTGGGTGCTCCCGCATGAGGTAACATGGAGGCAATGGCTCTATCAACTTCATCCTCCGAGAAGGATAGTCCCGTGTTCTGTGCCATAATTTATTCTCTGTGAGTGTTTCTTTGTGTGTGTTGTCTTAGTCCTTAGATCAACCTGGTATGTACCAGTCCGTTGACCTGTGTCTGAGAGAAAGGAAAACTCCCGCAGCTGCTTAATGCATAAACAAAAAAAGAGGGAGAAGGAGGTTAAACCAGACCAGGTCGGCCTCCAGTCTGTGTACGAAATACAGGAACCCTATGTCAAGGGTCCAGAGACCTGGTAGGTGTTTGTATGGACACTGCTTACTGAGTCAGTGTGTACCAAAAATGTGTAAGAAAGAAAAATTTCTTTCTAGAGTCCCCTCACTCACCGGGGTTGCCCCACGGTGACATGCTTCATCATTGGGGCCATCCCAGTTCTCTACGAAAAGGGGCGTGCTGCGACAAGGCGACTACGCTGGAGCACTGGTTTTGTGAGATGACTATGTGTGGTGCAAGTGTGGTGATGGTGGAGTGGGTGTGGAATTAAAAATACCGTGCTAGTGGGCCTCAACAATTTATTTTGCTCCTAGTGTGGTATAAAAAATTAAAAAGGGGTAACACTGTATTCCAACTTTTACTGAGCTAGATCAGTGTCAAGGTCAACATGTTTCAAGCTCCCCCAAGCTTTTCTTCAGGACCATACAGGGTCCAGCCCTGTCTGTATTGCCACTCCTGTTTTCAAATGAAAAAAGTGTTGCTAAAAAATACTTATTTACAATGAACGCTGTTGTTAATAAAACATGCGTGTTGTTGTACATACGTTTTGTATTTCACTTCGATTTCTGTAAAATAGAATAACAATTGTTAAATGATGGACAACCCCTTCCAAGAAGGGGAACAACTCACATGCATCTCACTCCAACTAGGGCGTGAGTGTGCCCTTGGCATCATAATGATGCGTGCTAGTTTTCAAACCGGTGTAGAAAAATAAATCACTGTGAATAAAGTGGTTTAGTGGTTTCACACACAAAACATATAGACTTAATGTGACTATTGACAAGACACACAACACATACACACGAAGTAATATGGCAGATGGTTATATTTACATAAAAGAGTGTATGATTACACCCCATGGTCTTAGGCAAGGGCAGGAACGCCTCGTGGAAACATTGCTGAAAAAGGATTATCAAGGTTTAGAGTTAGAAGGCTCCTTTCCTGTTTGCCCGTTTAAAATTGCCGGTTTCCTTGCAATCTAGCGTAGTTCATACACTTACTTCCTATCGGCAAACCCGCTCGGTACTACCTGGTGCTTCCTCACCCGACCGCATACTGATCTGAACCCGGGCTCGCGGTGTATTTAGAACGCGCGAGCTTCCGGGTTGCCGGGAAACCTCTGTAAAGCTAGAGCGCTCACTTGGGGCGGCCATCTTGGTGGGATGTGATCGCGCTCGGCGCGAGTGTTAGCAAAAGGTAGGGATTACTACCGAATGTTGCTGGGTTTAGGGATAAGAAGTATTTTTGAGTGATACTGTGAACTGGGGCATTTTTATACACTAATTTAGAACACAAGATTTATTTCTCGGATGGGTTAAGTTCTTTGAAATGACTAGGCTTGTTCTTGAAAAAACGGGTATTTTAGCATTTGATAGATAGGAGGGCTAGTACCTATCTTTGCTGGGAAGGCTGTGCTGGGTCTTTTGGATTTGTGGCAAAAGGTATTCATGGTAACAGGGTTTGTTTTCTCGGGGGGGAGTATTACCATGATATTTATTCAGGTGTGGTTCATACCATCCCAAGTCAGTTCATTAAAAATTGGTCTATGGGCGAAAGGCTCCCCATGGGATTTCATCATTAAGTCCTTGGGTGTCCGTATGTAGACGAAACACCCATCTTTGTTCTTTTTCATGGAGGATTCGTTCCTGATTGTCTTTGTTTTTCACTGTTTCTATGACCACCCAGGTTAAATCATTAGGTGTATGGTTCTGTTCAATGAAGTGGGTGGTCATTCTTGTTGTGGCTCGCTTGCACCTGATGTTACTTCTGTGCTCTACTATGCGAGTACTGACCTTCCTAGTGGTCATTCCTACATAGTGAAGGTTGCACGTGCAGGTTATCAAATACACAACCCCACTGGTATTGCAATTGGAGAATCCCTTCAGTTCCCATCTCGTAGTGTTGTTGAAAATTACGTTTTTGGTTGGGGAAGTCAAATGACAAACACTACAATTGTTACATGGAAAACGACCATCAGGTAGTGGTTGGGATCTTACTGTCTGGGTTATTGGTGTGGGACGGGTATGTACCAAATAATCCTTCAAATTTTTACCCCGCCTATGACTGAACATGGGAGTAGGTATGTGAAGGCCGCCACTGTTAAGTATTGGCCAATGTTTTTTGATTATTTTGGACACACTGTCAGAGACTTGATTGTACGTGGTGATACAGATCGGTTTTTTGTCCTCAGGTTGTGTTCTCTCTTTGGGTTCTAAAAGTGCTTCCCTATTGTTGTTAGCCGCCCGTTTTTTAGCCTCTTTGATCAGTTTATTTGGGTATTTTCTGTATCTCAGCTTGTTGCTTAAGTCTTCCGCTTGGGTTAGGTAGTCGGATTTTTTGCTACAGTTCCTGCGCAAACGGAGGAATTGCCCAAATGGCAGGTTTTGTTTGAGATGGCGAGGGTGAAAACTGTCAAAGGTCAAGAGGCAGTTTCTTGCTGTCTCTTTAAAATGGGTTGTTGTCACCAGTCTGCCTGACTCAGCATGAATGTTTAGATCTAGGAAAACTAGATCGGTCTTGCTCATTGAGCAGGTGAATTTGAGGAAGGGATCCTGTGTGTTGAGCCAGGTGAGAAAGGTCTGTGCTTCTGCTTCTGTGCCTTGCCATATCAACAAAATATCGTCGATATAGCGTTTCCAATGTAGGATTTGATGTCTGTGTGGATTCCTCTCATTCAGTATTTTGTTTTTCTCCAGTTGATGGACGTACAACCCGGCTATGCTCGGCGCAAATGTACTGCCCATACTGGTCCCATGCTGTTGTTTATATAGGGTAGATTCAAAGCGGAAGAAGTTTTCACACAGTGCTAGTTGGCAGCATTCGAGTACTACATGGCGAGGAGTATGGAATTCCCACTCGTTTTCGTACAGTACTTCCTCTAGAATCTGTAAAGTCTCTCTGTGTGGCAAGCTGGTATATAGACTTTCGACATCCAGACTTATCAGAAGGCTGGATGTCGCGTCAAAAGTTAGGTCTTGTAACAGGCACAGTACGTCCTTGGTGTCCCTCAAATAGGTGTCTGTTTTTTGCACAAGGGGTCTGAGAAAGGCATCTGCGAATTGTGAAAGAGGCTCTAGAATTGAGCCTATCCCCGAGACTATGGGCCTCCCTGGTGGGTTCTCCAGTCTCTTGTGTATTTTGGGGATAGTATAGAAGTATGGTATTGTTGGTTTTTTGTTTGTTAAGAACTCAATTTCTTTTTTACTAAGCCAATCGTTGGCTTGACATTCCTCTGTCAGGTATGCAATTGAGATTCTTAGACGTTCTGTTGGGTCTTCATCCAGTTTGGCGTAGTTTCTTGTGTCCCCTAGTAGACGGAGACATTCATTCCTGTAATCCGTGGTGTTTTGTAATACAATTGCCCCGCCTTTGTCGGCTGGTTTTATGGTAATTTGGTTATTTTTTGACAGTTCCTGTAACGCGGATTGTTCAGCTTTGCTGGTGTTATGAAATACTTTGATAGTTCGTGGGTCTAACTCCTGAACCTCTCTCATGACCGCTTTTTCAAAAGTTAATACTTCCACAGGTAGGCTGTGTGATGGAGGGACAAAGTTTGATTTTTTTATGTAATCCTATGTCACTCTTTGTTCGTTCTGTGGGGTCTTTGTCTTGAAAGAATACTTGCAATTTGATTTTTCTCAGGAATTCCTTCAATTCACAGCATAGTTTGAACTTGTCTGTGGTTGGGGTGGGTACAAATCCTAAGCCTTTGTTAAGCACTTGGATCTGTATAGCTGTGAGGCATAATGATGATAGATTTACTACTAAATCGAGCTGGTGCTCGTGGTCGGTTCCGGCGGGCCTTTGCTCCGTGTGTGACGTGTAGTTGTCACCACTGGTTCTGCCCATTGTACTCCCTGGCTGGGTTTGTTTTTGGCTCTTTGTGCCTGGCGGCCTCTCCCTAAAAAAGGTTTCCTTTGGTTTCCTTGGTTTCCTTGATCATTTCCCCAGTTCTGATAGTTGGGTTGATTGTACATGGGTGGGCCATAGAAGAATGGCGGGGGCGGAGGGCAATAATTATATGGGTCTTGGTACATAGGCCACATCGGTGCTTGGTTGCCTCTAAAACCCCTTGTATTGCCTCTTCCTCTTCTGGGTCTTCTATTGGGGGTGGTGCTGTAATTGCTTGATCCCCCAGAGCTATTTGATCCTGTGTCAGAGCCATCACTATCAGTGTTGTATCCAGGGTTCTTATTGCTGGTTCTGTAATCGTCCCTAATATAAGGATACACTTTTTCGTGAGCAAATGCTTTTTTATCCTTAGATAATTTGATGTATTTTGAATCCTTCAAGCTGATTTCGAATTCAGACATCGTCTTATTTAGCTCATTCAGTCTTTTTGTTAGTTCTGCTGGAGTTTGAAAAGATTTGAGGCGTATCTCCATGGAGTTTATCTCTTCCTTCAGGGAATCCACTAATCTGGTCGCGGTTTTAATGATCAAGACCAGCCAGTCTCTGGTACAGTGCCAGGATATTTGTGACCAGTCCAGCTTGAATTGTTTGTCGTGCTGGAATATAAATGGTTCATTCCTGACTATGAGGCCCCTTGGTGCTGCGTTAGCTTGTAAATATTCCGCCATCATGACGCCATGGATCAATGTTTTTATCTGTGTCCTCTTTAATTCAGTCAATTCGTCCCAACACTGGCTCGCATCACTGTTCTCTCCTGTGGGTGCTCCCGCATGAGGTAACATGGAGGCAATGGCTCTATCAACTTCATCCTCCGAGAAGGATAGTCCCGTGTTCTGTGCCATAATTTATTCTCTGTGAGTGTTTCTTTGTGTGTGTTGTCTTAGTCCTTAGATCAACCTGGTATGTACCAGTCCGTTGACCTGTGTCTGAGAGAAAGGAAAACTCCCGCAGCCCGTGGCTGCTTAATGCATAAACAAAAAAAGAGGGAGAAGGAGGTTAAACCAGACCAGGTCGGCCTCCAGTCTGTGTACGAAATACAGGAACCCTATGTCAAGGGTCCAGAGACCTGGTAGGTGTTTGTATGGACACTGCTTACTGAGTCAGTGTGTACCAAAAATGTGTAAGAAAGAAAAATTTCTTTCTAGAGTCCCCTCACTCACCGGGGTTGCCCCACGGTGACATGCTTCATCATTGGGGCCATCCCAGTTCTCTACGAAAAGGGGCGTGCTGCGACAAGGCGACTACGCTGGAGCACTGGTTTTGTGAGATGACTATGTGTGGTGCAAGTGTGGTGATGGTGGAGTGGGTGTGGAATTAAAAATACCGTGCTAGTGGGCCTCAACAATTTATTTTGCTCCTAGTGTGGTATAAAAAATTAAAAAGGGGTAACACTGTATTCCAACTTTTACTGAGCTAGATCAGTGTCAAGGTCAACATGTTTCAAGCTCCCCCAAGCTTTTCTTCAGGACCATACAGGGTCCAGCCCTGTATTGCCACTCCTGTTTTCAAATGAAAAAAGTGTTGCTAAAAAATACTTATTTACAATGAACGCTGTTGTTAATAAAACATGCGTGTTGTTGTACATACGTTTTGTATTTCACTTCGATTTCTGTAAAATAGAATAACAATTGTTAAATGATGGACAACCCCTTCCAAGAAGGGGAACAACTCACATGCATCTCACTCCAACTAGGGCGTGAGTGTGCCCTTGGCATCATAATGATGCGTGCTAGTTTTCAAACCGGTGTAGAAAAATAAATCACTGTGAATAAAGTGGTTTAGTGGTTTCACACACAAAACATATAGACTTAATGTGACTATTGACAAGACACACAACACATACACACGAAGTAATATGGCAGATGGTTATATTTACATAAAAGAGTGTATGATTACACCCCATGGTCTTAGGCAAGGGCAGGAACGCCTCGTGGAAACATTGCTGAAAAAGGATTATCAAGGTTTAGAGTTAGAAGGCTCCTTTCCTGTTTGCCCGTTTAAAATTGCCGGTTTCCTTGCAATCTAGCGTAGTTCATACACTTACTTCCTATCGGCAAACCCGCTCGGTACTACCTGGTGCTTCCTCACCCGACCGCATACTGATCTGAACCCGGGCTCGCGGTGTATTTAGAACGCGCGAGCTTCCGGGTTGCCGGGAAACCTCTGTAAAGCTAGAGCGCTCACTTGGGGCGGCCATCTTGGTGGGATGTGATCGCGCTCGGCGCGAGTGTTAGCAAAAGGTAGGGATTACTACCGAATGTTGCTGGGTTTAGGGATAAGAAGTATTTTTGAGTGATACTGTGAACTGGGGCATTTTTATACACTAATTTAGAACACAAGATTTATTTCTCGGATGGGTTAAGTTCTTTGAAATGACTAGGCTTGTTCTTGAAAAAACTGGTATTTTAGCATTTGATAGATAGGAGGGCTAGTACCTATCTTTGCTGGGAAGGCTGTGCTGGGTCTTTTGGATTTGTGGCAAAAGGTATTCATGGTAACAGGGTTTGTTTTCTCGGGGGGGAGTATTACCATGATATTTATTCAGGTGTGGTTCATACCATCCCAAGTCAGTTCATTAAAAATTGGTCTATGGGCGAAAGGCTCCCCATGGGATTTCATCATTAAGTCCTTGGGTGTCCGTATGTAGACGAAACACCCATCTTTGTTCTTTTTCATGGAGGATTCGTTCCTGATTGTCTTTGTTTTTCACTGTTTCTATGACCACCCAGGTTAAATCATTAGGTGTATGGTTCTGTTCAATTAAGTGGGTGGTCATTCTTGTTGTGGCTCGCTTGCACCTGATGTTACTTCTGTGCTCTACTATGCGAGTACTGACCTTCCTAGTGGTCATTCCTACATAGTGAAGGTTGCACGTGCAGGTTATCAAATACACAACCCCACTGGTATTGCAATTGGAGAATCCCTTCAGTTCCCATCTCGTAGTGTTGTTGAAAATTACGTTTTTGGTTGGGGAAGTCAAATGACAAACACTACAATTGTTACATGGAAAACGACCATCAGGTAGTGGTTGGGATCTTACTGTCTGGGTTATTGGTGTGGGACGGGTATGTACCAAATAATCCTTCAAATTTTTACCCCGCCTATGACTGAACATAGGAGTAGGTATGTGAAGGCCGCCACTGTTAAGTATTGGCCAATGTTTTTTGATTATTTTGGACACACTGTCAGAGACTTGATTGTACGTGGTGATACAGATCGGTTTTTTGTCCTCAGGTTGTGTTCTCTCTTTGGGTTCTAAAAGTGCTTCCCTATTGTTGTTAGCCGCCCGTTTTTTAGCCTCTTTGATCAGTTTATTTGGGTATTTTCTGTATCTCAGCTTGTTGCTTAAGTCTTCCGCTTGGGTTAGGTAGTCGGATTTTTTGCTACAGTTCCTGCGCAAACGGAGGAATTGCCCAAATGGCAGGTTTTGTTTGAGATGGCGAGGGTGAAAACTGTCAAAGGTCAAGAGGCAGTTTCTTGCTGTCTCTTTAAAATGGGTTGTTGTCACCAGTCTGCCTGACTCAGCATGAATGTTTAGATCTAGGAAAACTAGATCGGTCTTGCTCATTGAGCAGGTGAATTTGAGGAAGGGATCCTGTGTGTTGAGCCAGGTGAGAAAGGTCTGTGCTTCTTCTTCTGTGCCTTGCCATATCAACAAAATATCGTCGATATAGCGTTTCCAATGTAGGATTTGATGTCTGTGTGGATTCCTCTCATTCAGTATTTTGTTTTTCTCCAGTTGATGGACGTACAACCCGGCTATGCTCGGCGCAAATGTACTGCCCATACTGGTCCCATGCTGTTGTTTATATAGGGTAGATTCAAAGCGGAAGAAGTTTTCACACAGTGCTAGTTGGCAGCATTCGAGTACTACATGGCGAGGAGTATGGAATTCCCACTCGTTTTCGTACAGTACTTCCTCTAGAATCTGTAAAGTCTCTCTGTGTGGCAAGCTGGTATATAGACTTTCGACATCCAGACTTATCAGAAGGCTGGATGTCGCGTCAAAAGTTAGGTCTTGTAACAGGCACAGTACGTCCTTGGTGTCCCTCAAATAGGTGTCTGTTTTTTGCACAAGGGGTCTGAGAAAGGCATCTGCGAATTGTGAAAGAGGCTCTAGAATTGAGCCTATCCCCGAGACTATGGGCCTCCCTGGTGGGTTCTCCAGTCTCTTGTGTATTTTGGGGATAGTATAGAAGTATGGTATTGTTGGTTTTTTGTTTGTTAAGAACTCAATTTCTTTTTTACTAAGCCAATCGTTGGCTTGACATTCCTCTGTCAGGTATGCAATTGAGATTCTTAGACGTTCTGTTGGGTCTTCATCCAGTTTGGCGTAGTTTCTTGTGTCCCCTAGTAGACGGAGACATTCATTCCTGTAATCCGTGGTGTTTTGTAATACAATTGCCCCGCCTTTGTCGGCTGGTTTTATGGTAATTTGGTTATTTTTTGACAGTTCCTGTAACGCGGATTGTTCAGCTTTGCTGGTGTTATGAAATACTTTGATAGTTCGTGGGTCTAACTCCTGAACCTCTCTCATGACCGCTTTTTCAAAAGTTAATACTTCCACAGGTAGGCTGTGTGATGGAGGGACAAAGTTTGATTTTTTATGTAATCCTGTGTCACTCTTTGTTCGTTCTGTGGGGTCTTTGTCTTGAAAGAATACTTGCAATTTGATTTTTCTCAGGAATTCCTTCAATTCACAGCATAGTTTGAACTTGTCTGTGGTTGGGGTGGGTACAAATCCTAAGCCTTTGTTAAGCACTTGGATCTGTATAGCTGTGAGGCATAATGATGATAGATTTACTACTAAATCGAGCTGGTGCTCGTGGTCGGTTCCGGCGGGCCTTTGCTCCGTGTGTGACGTGTAGTTGTCACCACTGGTTCTGCCCATTGTACTCCCTGGCTGGGTTTGTTTTTGGCTCTTTGTGCCTGGCGGCCTCTCCCTAAAAAAGGTTTCCTTTGGTTTCCTTGGTTTCCTTGATCATTTCCCCAGTTCTGATAGTTGGGTTGATTGTACATGGGTGGGCCATAGAAGAATGGCGGGGGCGGAGGGCAATAATTATATGGGTCTTGGTACATGGGCCACATCGGTGCTTGGTTGCCTCTAAAACCCCTTGTATTGCCTCTTCCTCTTCTGGGTCTTCTATTGGGGGTGGTGCTGTAATTGCTTGATTCCCCAGAGCTATTTGATCCTGTGTCAGAGCCATCACTATCAGTGTTGTATCCAGGGTTCTTATTGCTGGTTCTGTAATCGTCCCTAATATAAGGATACACTTTTTCGTGAGCAAATGCTTTTTTATCCTTAGATAATTTGATGTATTTTGAATCCTTCAAGCTGATTTCGAATTCAGACATCGTCTTATTTAGCTCATTCAGTCTTTTTGTTAGTTCTGCTGGAGTTTGAAAAGATTTGAGGCGTATCTCCATGGAGTTTATCTCTTCCTTCAGGGAATCCACTAATCTGGTCGCGGTTTTAATGATCAAGACCAGCCAGTCTCTGGTACAGTGCCAGGATATTTGTGACCAGTCCAGCTTGAATTGTTTGTCGTGCTGGAATATAAATGGTTCATTCCTGACTATGAGGCCCCTTGGTGCTGCGTTAGCTTGTAAATATTCCGCCATCATGACGCCATGGATCAATGTTTTTATCTGTGTCCTCTTTAATTCAGTCAATTCGTCCCAACACTGGCTCGCACCACTGTTCCCTCCTGTGGGTGCTCCCGCATGAGGTAACATGGAGGCAATGGCTCTATCAACTTCATCCTCCGAGAAGGATAGTCCCGTGTTCTGTGCCATAATTTATTCTCTGTGAGTGTTTCTTTGTGTGTGTTGTCTTAGTCCTTAGATCAACCTGGTATGTACCAGTCCGTTGACCTGTGTCTGAGAGAAAGGAAAACTCCCGCAGCCGGTGGCTGCTTAATGCATAAACAAAAAAAGAGGGAGAAGGAGGTTAAACCAGACCAGGTCGGCCTCCAGTCTGTGTACGAAATACAGGAACCCTATGTCAAGGGTCCAGAGACCTGGTAGGTGTTTGTATGGACACTGCTTACTGAGTCAGTGTGTACCAAAAATGTGTAAGAAAGAAAAATTTCTTTCTAGAGACTCTAGAGTCTCTGTGTACCAAAAATGTGTAAGAAAGAAAAATTTCTTTCTAGAGACTCTAGAAAGAAATTTTTCTTTCTTACACATTTTTGGTACACACTGACTCAGTAAGCAGTGTCCATACAAACACCTACCAGGTCTCTGGACCCTTGACATAGGGTTCCTGTATTTCGTACACAGACTGGAGGCCGACCTGGTCTGGTTTAACCTCCTTCTCCCTCTTTTTTTGTTTATGCATTAAGCAGCCACGGGCTGCGGGAGTTTTCCTTTCTCTCAGACACAGGTCAACGGACTGGTACATACCAGGTTGATCTAAGGACTAAGACAACACACACAAAGAAACACTCACAGAGAATAAATTATGGCACAGAACACGGGACTATCCTTCTCGGAGGATGAAGTTGATAGAGCCATTGCCTCCATGTTACCTCATGCGGGAGCACCCACAGGAGGGAACAGTGATGCGAGCCAGTGTTGGGACGAATTGACTGAATTAAAGAGGACACAGATAAAAACATTGATCCATGGCGTCATGATGGCGGAATATTTACAAGCTAACGCAGCACCAAGGGGCCTCATAGTCAGGAATGAACCATTTATATTCCAGCACGACAAACAATTCAAGCTGGACTGGTCACAAATATCCTGGCACTGTACCAGAGACTGGCTGGTCTTGATCATTAAAACCGCGACCAGATTAGTGGATTCCCTGAAGGAAGAGATAAACTCCATGGAGATACGCCTCAAATCTTTTCAAACTCCAGCAGAACTAACAAAAAGACTGAATGAGCTAAATAAGACGATGTCTGAATTCGAAATCAGCTTGAAGGATCCAAAATACATCAAATTATCTAGGGATAAAAAAGCATTTGCTCACGAAAAAGTGTATCCTTATATTAGGGACGATTACAGAACCAGCAATAAGAACCCTGGATACAACACTGATAGTGATGGCTCTGACACAGGATCAAATAGCTCTGGGGGATCAAGCAATTACAGCACCACCCCCAATAGAAGACCCAGAAGAGGAAGAGGCAATACAAGGGGTTTTAGAGGCAACCAAGCCCATGTACCAAGACCCATATAATTATTGCCCTCCGCCCCCGCCATTCTTCTATGGCCCACCCATGTACAATCAACCCAACTATCAGAACTGGGGAAATGATCAAGGAAACCAAGGAAACCAAAGGAAACCTTTTTTAGGGAGAGGCCGCCAGGCACAAAGAGCCAAAAACAAACCCAGCCAGGGAGTACAATGGGCAGAACCAGTGGTGACAACTACACGTCACACACGGAGCAAAGGCCCGCCGGAACCGACCACGAGCACCAGCTCGATTTAGTAGTAAATCTATCATCATTATGCCTCACAGCTATACAGATCCAAGTGCTTAACAAAGGCTTAGGATTTGTACCCACCCCAACCACAGACAAGTTCAAACTATGCTGTGAATTGAAGGAATTCCTGAGAAAAATCAAATTGCAAGTATTCTTTCAAGACAAAGACCCCACAGAACGAACAAAGAGTGACACAGGATTACATAAAAAATCAAACTTTGTCCCTCCATCACACAGCCTACCTGTGGAAGTATTAACTTTTGAAAAAGCGGTCATGAGAGAGGTTCAGGAGTTAGACCCACGAACTATCAAAGTATTTCATAACACCAGCAAAGCTGAACAATCCGCGTTACAGGAACTGTCAAAAAATAACCAAATTACCATAAAACCAGCCGACAAAGGCGGGGCAATTGTATTACAAAACACCACGGATTACAGGAATGAATGTCTCCGTCTACTAGGGGACACAAGAAACTACGCCAAACTGGATGAAGACCCAACAGAACGTCTAAGAATCTCAATTGCATACCTGACAGAGGAATGTCAAGCCAACGATTGGCTTAGTAAAAAAGAAATTGAGTTCTTAACAAACAAAAAACCAACAATACCATACTTCTATACTATCCCCAAAATACACAAGAGACTGGAGAACCCACCAGGGAGGCCCATAGTCTCGGGGATAGGCTCAATTCTAGAGCCTCTTTCACAATTCGCAGATGCCTTTCTCAGACCCCTTGTGCAAAAAACAGACACCTATTTGAGGGACACCAAGGACGTACTGTGCCTGTTACAAGACCTAACTTTTGACGCGACATCCAGCCTTCTGATAAGTCTGGATGTCGAAAGTCTATATACCAGCTTGCCACACAGAGAGACTTTACAGATTCTAGAGGAAGTACTGTACGAAAACGAGTGGGAATTCCATACTCCTCGCCATGTAGTACTCGAATGCTGCCAACTAGCACTGTGTGAAAACTTCTTCCGCTTTGAATCTACCCTATATAAACAACAGCATGGGACCAGTATGGGCAGTACATTTGCGCCGAGCATAGCCGGGTTGTACGTCCATCAACTGGAGAAAAACAAAATACTGAATGAGAGGAATCCACACAGACATCAAATCCTACATTGGAAACGCTATATCGACGATATTTTGTTGATATGGCAAGGCACAGAAGAAGAAGCACAGACCTTTCTCACCTGGCTCAACACACAGGATCCCTTCCTCAAATTCACCTGCTCAATGAGCAAGACCGATCTAGTTTTCCTAGATCTAAACATTCATGCTGAGTCAGGCAGACTGGTGACAACAACCCATTTTAAAGAGACAGCAAGAAACTGCCTCTTGACCTTTGACAGTTTTCACCCTCGCCATCTCAAACAAAACCTGCCATTTGGGCAATTCCTCCGTTTGCGCAGGAACTGTAGCAAAAAATCCGACTACCTAACCCAAGCGGAAGACTTAAGCAACAAGCTGAGATACAGAAAATACCCAAATAAACTGATCAAAGAGGCTAAAAAACGGGCGGCTAACAACAATAGGGAAGCACTTTTAGAACCCAAAGAGAGAACACAACCTGAGGACAAAAAACCGATCTGTATCACCACGTACAATCAAGTCTCTGACAGTGTGTCCAAAATAATCAAAAAACATTGGCCAATACTTAACAGTGGCGGCCTTCACATACCTACTCCCATGTTCAGTCATAGGCGGGGTAAAAATTTGAAGGATTATTTGGTACATACCCGTCCCACACCAATAACCCAGACAGTAAGATCCCAACCACTACCTGATGGTCATTTTCCATGTAACAATTGTAGTGTTTGTCATTTGACTTCCCCAACCAAAAACGTAATTTTCAACAACACTACGAGATGGGAACTGAAGGGATTCTCCAATTGCAATACCAGTGGGGTTGTGTATTTGATAACCTGCACGTGCAACCTTCACTATGTAGGAATGACCACTAGGAAGGTCAGTACTCGCATAGTAGAGCACAGAAGTAACATCAGGTGCAAGCGAGCCACAACAAGAATGACCACCCACTTCATTGAACAGAACCATACACCTAATGATTTAACCTGGGTGGTCATAGAAACAGTGAAAAACAAAGACAATCAGGAACGAATCCTCCATGAAAAAGAACAAAGATGGGTGTTTCGTCTACATACGGACACCCAAGGACTTAATGATGAAATCCCATGGGGAGCCTTTCGCCCATAGACCAATTTTTAATGAACTGACTTGGGATGGTATGAACCACACCTGAATAAATATCATGGTAATACTCCCCCCCGAGAAAACAAACCCTGTTACCATGAATACCTTTTGCCACAAATCCAAAAGACCCAGCACAGCCTTCCCAGCAAAGATAGGTACTAGCCCTCCTATCTATCAAATGCTAAAATACCCGGTTTTTCAAGAACAAGCCTAGTCATTTCAAAGAACTTCACCCATCCGAGAAATAAATCTTGTGTTCTAAATTAGTGTATAAAAATGCCCCAGTTCACAGTATCACTCAAAAATACTTCTTATCCCTAAACCCAGCAACATTCGGTAGTAATCCCTACCTTTTGCTAACACTCGCGCCGAGCGCGATCACATCCCACCAAGATGGCCGCCCCAAGTGAGCGCTCTAGCTTTACAGAGGTTTCCCGGCAACCCGGAAGCTCGCGCGTTCTAAATACACCGCGAGCCCGGGTTCAGATCAGTATGCGGTCGGGCGAGGAAGCACCAGGTAGTACCGAGCGGGTTTGCCGATAGGAAGTAAGTGTATGAACTACGCTAGATTGCAAGGAAACCGGCAATTTTAAATGGGCAAACAGGAAAGGAGCCTTCTAACTCTAAACCTTGATAATCCTTTTTCAGCAATGTTTCCACGAGGCGTTCCTGCCCTTGCCTAAGACCATGGGGTGTAATCATACACTCTTTTATGTAAATATAACCATCTGCCATATTACTTCGTGTGTATGTGTTGTGTGTCTTGTCAATAGTCACATTAAGTCTATATGTTTTGTGTGTGAAACCACTAAACCACTTTATTCACAGTGATTTATTTTTCTACACCGGTTTGAAAACCAGCACGCATCATTATGATGCCAAGGGCACACTCACGCCCTAGTTGGAGTGAGATGCATGTGAGTTGTTCCCCTTCTTGGAAGGGGTTGTCCATCATTTAACAATTGTTATTCTATTTTACAGAAATCGAAGTGAAATACAAAACGTATGTACAACAACACGCATGTTTTATTAACAACAGCGTTCATTGTAAATAAGTATTTTTTAGCAACACTTTTTTCATTTGAAAACAGGAGTGGCAATACAGGGCTGGACCCTGTATGGTCCTGAAGAAAAGCTTGGGGGAGCTTGAAACATGTTGACCTTGACACTGATCTAGCTCAGTAAAAGTTGGAATACAGTGTTACCCCTTTTTAATTTTTTATACCACACTAGGAGCAAAATAAATTGTTGAGGCCCACTAGCACGGTATTTTTAATTCCACACCCACTCCACCATCACCACACTTGCACCACACATAGTCATCTCACAAAACCAGTGCTCCAGCGTAGTCGCCTTGTCGCAGCACGCCCCTTTTCGTAGAGAACTGGGATGGCCCCAATGATGAAGCATGTCACCGTGGGGCAACCCCGGTGAGTGAGGGGACTCTAGAAAGAAATTTTTCTTTCTTACACATTTTTGGTACACACTGACTCAGTAAGCAGTGTCCATACAAACACCTACCAGGTCTCTGGACCCTTGACATAGGGTTCCTGTATTTCGTACCTTTTGTTGAATGACCATTGCCTGTGGAT
>NW_028243406.1:0-22500 GCF_964263255.1 Lissotriton vulgaris
TCCCTCAGTTTTTCCCTTGTCCCCCCACTCTTCTGCTGGGGACCCTGCCCACCTTTGGCGAAGTCTCCCACAAGACCCTTGTGGACCCTGGTACTGACCCAGCGGTCCACCTCTTCCTCCAGATCCGTTCGTCTCGAGGAAGGCGGCAAGCTGTCTGTTGACGGTCTTCTCGATGACTTTGGCAGGAAACGGGAGGAGCGAGATGGGGCGGTAGTTCTTGAGGTCGGTGGGGTCTGCTGATGGTTTCTTCAGGAGGGCGCTGAGTTCGGCATGCTTCCAGCTCTCCGGGAAGGTGGCGGTGTTGAAGGAGCAGTTGATGATGTCCTGGGGTTGGGGTGCGAAGTCGGCCTTGTTGAAGACGTGGTGGGGGCATGGGTCGGTTGGCGATCCGGAGTGGATGGTGTTCATCGTGTGGATGGTGTCTTCGGTGCTAACCGGGGTCCAGGTGCGGAGGGTGGTGGTGGAGGGCGTTGGTTCTGTGGTTGGGTGCGTGGTCTGTGCGCCGAAGCTGTTGTGTATGCCTGCGATCTTGCTGTGGAAGAACAAGGCGAGTGAGTCGCAGAGGTCTTGTGAGGGAGTGATGTCATTTCCGGTGCTGGGGTTGGAGAGCTCTTTGACGATGCTGAAGAGTTCCTTGTTGTTTTGTGCGTTGTTGTCTAGTCGATCCTTGAATGCTGTCTTCTTGGTGGTGTGGATCAGCTGGTGGTGTGTGCGGGTGGCGTGCTTGAGGGCGGTCATGTTGTCTGTAGTCGGGTTTTTTCGCCAGGCTTTCTCGAGGTTACGGGAGTTCTTCTTGGAGTTCTTGAGGTCGTCGTTGAACCAGGAGGTTTACTTGCTGCCGGGCCTGCTGGGATGGTTTTTCAGGGGTGCGAGGTCGTCAGCGCAGTTGGGATCCACTGTGTGAGGTTGTTGGCTGCTTGGTTGGGGTCCGTTGATCTGGCGGGAGGGTTCCGGTTCAGTGATGTGGTGAGCTGGTCGGTGGTGATCTTGTTCCAGCGGGGAACTGTTGCGGGTGGTGGTGAGTCGTGGTCCTTCTGAAGCTGTAGTGGACGCAGCTGTGGTCTGTCCAGTGGAGTCCGGTGGAGTGGCTGAAGGAGATGTACTTGCTGGAGGAGAAGACTGGGTCAAGCGTGTGTCCGGCGTAGTGGGTGGGGGTGTTCACCAGTTGTTTGAGTCCAAGGTTGGCGAGGTTGTCTAGCAGGGTGGTGGTGTTGTTATCGTTGTTGTTCTCCAGGTGGAAGTTGAGGTCCCCTAGGAGGATGTAGTCAGCGGAGGGGAGGGCATGTGGGCTGATGAAGTCTGCGATGTCTTCGCTGAATTGTGTGCGGGGTCCTGCGGGTCTGTAGATGACGCTGCCTCTGAGTGTGGTCTTGGGGTCCATGTGTATCTGGAAGTGAAGATGTTCGGCGGCTGTGAGGGTGTCGTCGGAGTTGGTCGTGATACGGATGGTGTTCTTGTGGACGATGGCGATGCCTCCTCCTGTCTGGTTGACGCGGTCCCTCCGGGTGATCTTGTATCCGTCCAGGATGGCGATGGCGATGTCGGGCGCTGAGGAGGCGTTCATCCAAGTTTCCGTGAGGAAGGCGACACCTGGAGATGTGGTGTCGAGCAGGTTCCATAGTTCCACGGCATGTCTGTGGACAGAGCGGGTGTTCAGCAGGATGCACTTCAGGTGGTTGCTGCTGGTGCTCGGTTTGGCGGGTGCCGTGCAGGTCCGGATGCAGGAGAACTTGCAGGATTGGCAGGTGAAGGTTCCGTGGGTGCGTCCTGGGGTGGCTCGGTGGCAGCCGGGGATCCAGGCGGTGTTGAGTGCGTTGAGGGTGGCGGCATCGTACGTCCGGCGGGTGGGATGGCCTCTGCGGGGGCCAGGGGGTCTGGCGCTGGGCGCGGTCCAGGCGCGGACGTGTGCAGACAGGCTTGCCTTTGGCGCGCCTTCGGCACACAATCGGCGCACCCGTTGCGCGTGAACGCTGCTAAATGGAGAGTGGGGGGCGGAGCGAGGGAGGAGCAGCTGGGAGGCGGGAGCGGGTGGCGAGTGGGGAGAAGAGCGGTGCGGTGATACTGGAGGGAACAGGGGTGGGGCCGCGGGGGAGCAGCGGCGGGGAGCGGGGTGGAGCAGCGGGAGAGAAACGGCGGTGGAGGCACACAAAAGCAATCAGGGGCACAATAGAGGACGAGAGAAGGAGTATTTCTGTCCTGTAACTCCAGTTCTGTAGTAGGGGTATCTCTATTATAGTCATAATCTAGTGAATAGTCCCGCCCATGTGCGTGGCCCCCGGCAATCAAAAATAATCTCTTAAGTTATCAAATCATGCAGAAACTGCAAAGACAGAGAGAATTTAAAGACAAATAATGCAGCCTATATCCACAGGCTACACTGTCCAGTACTTCAACTAGAAATTCCACCAAACAAAACCACACACAACACAGCCTGCCCAGTTTCTTCCGTAGAGAAACTTGCCTCTACCAGTAAAAGACTCTGGAATGATAGAGAGGAAGGCATGGGCAGACAAGCCCCATAGGCTGCCATTATGTGGCTTAAATAGGATACTGTGCCTTTAAGAGAACTTTCCAGAACTTTATCCCAGAATGCACAGCAGGTCCCTGTTACATTCAGTTCTTTTTGACAGGCGTAGCACGCCAGACCTGTAGCATTCCTTACATGAATATTTATCTCCAACGGGGAGGAGGGCGGGCGCTTATGACTATAACAGAGATACCCCTACTACAGAACTGGAGTTATAGGACAGAAACTACTCCTTCTGTAGTAGGGGATCTCGGTGTATAGTCATAATCTAGTGAATAGAATGGCAAGCCCATCCCCACACCAAAGCGGCGGTGGAGAAAAGAAATTAACACCACTATTGTGCGAACAAATTCCGCAGCGAAGCCTGCCCAACCTGAGCATCTGCCCGGGCATCAGTGTCCAGACAGTAATGCTTGGCAAAAGTATGAACCGACTTCCAAGTGGCCGCCTTGCATATCTCTGCAATCGCAAGAATTACGGAGTAAAGCTGTCGTGGCAGCTTTTCCCCTGGTGGAATGAGCCTTAGGTTTACCCCCTAAGGTCTTATTAACTTTTTGGTAACAACTGTATGCAGGATACAATCCACCTAGAGATGGACTGTTTAGAGGTAGCAAGACCCGTCCTGACCGATCCATAATTGACAATAATTGGTCTGACCTACGAATATCTTTGGTTTTATCCGGATAAAATTTCAACACCCTCCTAACATCCAGGGAATGTAGAGACCTTTCCGCTGGAGATGAAGGATTCTAAAAAAACGTAGGCAACGTTATGGTCTTGTTGACATGAAAATCAGAAATAACCTTGGGAAGAAATTTAGGGTGAGTACGCATAACAACCTTAGCAACATGAAATACAGTATAAGGTTCTTGGCAACACAACGCCTGAATTTCACTCACCCTGCGGGCCGATGTAATGGCCACGAGGAACGCCGCCTTCCAGGACAGGTGCTGCAACGAAGCCTTATGAATAGGTTCAAAAGGCTCCTTCATCAATTTGGACAGCACCACATTCAATTCCCATGAAGCGAAGGAAGCCTGACAGGAGGGAACACTTTCTTCAAGCCTTCCAAAGAATCCTTGATCACAGGGATCTGGAAGAAGGAAGTCTGTGAAGGGCATTACCAGTAGGCAGTCAATGCAGCAAGATGAACCTTAATGGAATGAACATTAAGGCCAGACTGCGCCAAATGTAGAAGGTAAGGAAGGATGACGTCTTCCTTGCACGTCGTCGGGTCATAGTTTTTGGACTGACCCCAGATACAGAACCTCTTCCACTTGTAAGCATAGGAAGTCTGAGTGGAAGGTCTCTTAGACTCCTTCAGTATGTCCATGCAATCTTCAGGCAGATTTAGATGGCCATATTGCACTCTCTCAGGAGCCATGCCGCCAAACTCAAAGACGAGAGGTTGGGGTGCAACATCTACCCCCCGAACTTCGTGAAAAGGTCCGGCCTGCACGGCAGCCGAATGTGAGGAAGTGGAGACCTGTGAAGCAGGTCCGTAAACCACCACTGTCTGGGCCATTCCGGGGTGATGAGTACCATCCGAGCCCTGGATCGGGCCAGCTTGATGAGTACCGCTGGAATCAGGGGAATGGGTGGAAAAGCGTACAGAAAGCTGTTCGACCAGTTGATCCATAACGCATTCCCCAGAGTCCCCTGCTGGTAGTACCTGGAGGCGAAGTCTCGGCATTTGCTGTTTTCGGCGGTGGCAAACAGATCTACGTCTAGAGTCCCCCACCTTGCGAAGACTTCTCCTAGTACTTCGTCGTTTATGACCCATTCGTGGTTTTCCTGAATCAGTCTGCTCAGTGCGTCCGCCTGAACATTCTGCACACCTGGCAGATGGGTAGCCGTTATCGTCAGTCCTCTGGCCAGAAGCCAGTGCCAGATCGCCTGCGCCTCCTGCGACAGAGAGTGTGATCTCGAGCCCCCCTGCTTGTTGAGGTAAAACATCGTGGTGGTATTGTCCGTCTGTACAAGCAGAGAGTTGGTCTGAAAGGAAGGAAGAAAGGCCTTCAGTGCCAAGTGCACAGCTCTGAGTTCCAGGAAATTAATGTGATACGTGGCCTCCATCGGGGACCACGTTCCTTAAATCTGTAGGTTTCCGGAGTGCGCTCCCCACCCATGGAGAGAAGCATCCGTCACAACAGTCTGCGTGGGAATGTCCTTGTGCAAGGGAACCCCTCCGAGGAGATTCTCCGCTGAACACCACCACTTCAGTGACTGAAGAGCATGCAGAGACAGTCGTATCTTGTCGTCCCAAGATCCTTTCCTCTGATCCCACTGGTCCTCCAAGCACTCCTGCAGCGGTCTCATGTGCAGCCGTGCGTGTGGCATCAGGAAGATACAAGAGGCCATCGATCCCAGTAGAGAAGACACCGTCCTCACTGTTGTAGATGGAGTGGTCATAAGAGCCTGAGCCTTCCGAAGGAGTGATAATCGTCGCTCTTCCGAAGGAGACAAGCTTGCTGACAGCGTATTGATGGAGGCTCCCAAGTACTGTATGCATTGGACCGGAGTCGGGACAGACTTGGACATGTTGATGTGCAACCCCAGCTTGTTCAAGAGAACGCACGTCTTCTGGAAGTGTGCTCGAGCTTCCGAGAAGGAGGATGCCTTGATCAACCAATCGTCCAGGTACGGGTAGACGAACACCTTGTTCTTCCTCAGGTGTGCTGCTACCACCGCCATGCACTTCGAGAATGTTCTCGGCGCAGACTTTAGTCCGAATGGGAGTACTGTGTACTGATAGTGATTTTCCTGTGTTTGTGTGCGATGGGCACATGGAAGTACGCATCCTGTAGGTCTAAGGCACATAGCCAGTCTCCCTGTTGCAACTGAGGATAAATCTGATGCAACGACAGCATGCAAAACTTTTTCCTGCGAATCCATCTGGTTGCCTGTCGCAAGTCCAGAATGGGCCTGAACGCGTTCTTGTCCTTCTTGCGAACCAGAAAGAACCGGGAGTACAGACCTCTTCCTCTCTGAGACAGAGGTACGTCTTCTATCGCCCTTTTCCTTAACAGGATATCTCCCTCCGCCTGGAGCTCGCGCAGCTGAAACTGCGAGCTGACCGGTGGAATTGCTGGAGGCGGGCTGGTGAACCGAAGACTGTATCCATTGAAAACAATATTCAGCACTCACTTGTCCTGAGTAATTTTTCTCCACTCTGCCAGAAAAAATTTAATGCTTCCCCCTACCGGAGTGGGTAACAGATCCGGGGGAAGTAAGTGCTCAGGGCCTAGACCCGGCCGGGCCTTTGGTCGCTGGTGCCGACTGTTGGCCTCCTCTGCCCTTCGAGTGTGTTTCTGGAACGGCTTACGGAACTGTTGTTGTTGCTGCGACTGTCCCGAAGCTTGGCCACGTCCTCTGCCCTGCCCACCGAACCGCCGTTGGAATGGGCGGTACGATTTCTTCGCTTCTTTGGGCTTCTCTAGAACCACAGCCGTGAGTGTTTCGGCCTCCGCCTTCATGCGGGCCATTTCGTCATCCGCATGTTTCCCAAATAGGGTCTCGCCAGAGAATGGAAGGTTGGCTACCCTTTGCTGTGCGTCTGGTTTCAGTGACTTAAGGCGGAGCCAGGCTTGACGTCGCTGGTTAATCCCATGGCAAAAGCCATGTGCCGCTAAGAGGGATGAATCTGCCGCAGCGCTGATAATTTGATTCGCTACCAGCATCCCTACGTTTAGCACTTCCTGGAAGTCTTCCTGCTTCTCGCGAGGCAAGTGTTCCGCAAACTGCTGGAGGGAGTCCCAGAGGGCGCGGTCGTAGCGTCCCAACAAAGCTGTGGCACTTGCAGCCTTCATAGAGGTCGCCGATGTTCCACACACTTTCCTTCCAGCTGAATCCACCCATCTAGACTCTTTGTCAGGGGGGACCGTGGATGACGGGGTGGTGCATGTGTTTGCGGGCCGCCGTCACAATCACAGAATCCGGAGGAGGTTCCACCCTTAGAAAAGCCGGGTCCGAATCGGGAGCCTGGTATTTTTTCTGCAATCTCGATGGGGCCGCCTTAGTCACCGCAGGGGTGAGGAAAAGGTCCATGGCCGGTTCCTCCAGGCCCGGCACCAGAGGTAGTAGTGGACGAGACAGGTGTTTCTGGTGCAGTGTCTCGAAAATGACTGATGTCTTAGGCGTGGGCACCGTCAAGGATATGCCCAATTTGGCAGCGCCTCTCAAAAGGACATCATGGAACGCCGCCAGGTCATCAACCGGCAACACCCTTGTGTCCGGCGATCCCGACATAGTCGGAGAGTAGTCCCTGGTCCCTGAGGGCCTCGTGTGAGAGCGAGATCTGTGCCTCCTATGGCGGCGTCTCGACCACGTGGACTACCTCCCTCCTCCGGGAGCGAGAGCGTGACCTCCCGGCCTGTGGGCGCTCCGCAGGTTTCCGTGGAGGCGTCTTCCGTGGCTTATCCTGGGGACGTGGTTTAGGAGCCCCCTTAGGTGGTGTAGGAAGAAGCGGTAGTGACACCGATCTCGGCGGAGGGACAGGGGGTATCTCCGGCCGAGGGGCGGGCCCATGCGGCGGGAGTGGTGGTGGCTGTCCAGAGGGAGGAAGTGGTGGTAGAGGAGGGTTGACGGGAGGATTCTCCTTTGGTATAGGAGGAGGATGTGTCTTCGGCCGAGGTGGTGTATATACCACCGAGTACACCGAGCCCGGTGACTTCTTCGGGGGATGGGAATGCGAACCAGCCCCTCCAGGATGTGATCGCCGCTTCCTGCGCCCTCCACCAGACTCAGCGTGACTTCTGGCGCCAGAACTCCTTCTGCGCCGTTTCCGGGAGTGAGAACGACTCCTCGACGCTGACCTCTTTCTCCTCGACTCCAAACTCCGGTGTCGGGTGTCGCCTCCGAGACTCAGGCGTCGAACGTCGCCTCCGCGACGTCGAACTCTCCTTTCTCGACGTCGAACGCCGCCTCCGCAACGTCGACCGTTCCATTCTCGACGACGAGCGTCGACTCCTCCTCGACACCGTCCTCTTCCTCGAGGTCCTCGACGCGGAGGATCCCCTCGACTCCGACCGTCTTCTAGACGGCAACCGGTGGTATCGCCTGGATGACGAGTGCCGACGCCTGTGGCTTCTCCTTCGATGCCGGTAGCTCGACGTTGACGTCGACGACGACGAAGACGCCGTAGACAGTGCTTTCGACGGAGGCCTAACCAGGCTCCTCGGCGTCGACTCTTCACGCCGTCTAGACCCGGAGCGCTGGGGAGAAGGGGAACACACCGTCGTCATCACTCTCGACGTCGTCGTCGATGCAATCGACGCCGACGGAGACGGAGACCGGGACCGGGACTGGTCTTTCTGCCTCTGGGGAGCCCCCCAGAGGCCTCAGCAGAGGCAGAGGGAGCCTTCCCAGCCCGCCCAGACCCACCTGCAGCCTGCAGTCCTTTCTCTTCCAGGCCTTGGAGCCAAATCTTCAGCCTTTCCCTCCGGGTCCTTGCTGAGAGGTTCTGGCAGATGTCACAGTCTTCAGGGACATGTGCCTCAGGGAGACAAATAATGCAGACGTCGTGTGGATCAGTCTTGGCTTTCTTCCTTCCACATGCTGTGCATTTGTCAAAAAGAGCAGGCATTTTAGAGCCCTAAAAGCCTGACAAACACACAGGAGAGAAGGGAAACACCAAGAATATAAACTGCAACCACTTTTATCAAAAAGTGAACTTAAATCCAATATAAACCCTTGAAAAAGGGGAGAGCTCAATGCCAGGGTCCTGTTAGCAGGAGCCGGAAAAAAGAACTGAAAGTAAAAGGCACCTGCTGTGCATTCTGGGATACTGGTAGAAAGTTCTGGAAAGTTCTCTTAAAGGCACAGTATCCTATTTAAGCCACATAATGGCAGACTATGGGGCTGTCTGCCCATGCCTTCCTCTCTATCATTCCAGAGTCTTTTACTGGTAGAGGCAAGTTTCTCTATGGAAGAAACTGGGCAGGCTGTGTTGTGTGTGGTTTTGTTTGGTGGAATTTCTAGTTGAAGTACTGGACAGTATAGCCTGTGGATATAGGCTGCATTATTTGTCTTTAAATTCTCTTAAGTGTCTTTGCAGCTTCTGCATGATTTGACAACTTAAGAGATTATTTTTGATTGCCGGGATCCAAGCACATGGGCGGGACTATTCACTAAATTATGACTATACACAGAGATCCCCTACTACAGAAATACAATTACTAGCACAATACAATTACTGGAAAAGTACAATTACTGGCACAATACAATTACTGGGAAAATACAATTACTGGCACAACGAGATCAGGGGCACAACAGTGAGGCAGATACAAACGGGCAGCGGCGGCAGCAAACGGAGACCGGGCACACTAAGGATGGGCCACGCGGCGGGTGGAGCGACCGGCTCTGACCAGGTCAGGTCAGGTCACAGCTCCCCGCCTCGCGGACACCACCTTATGTATCCAGTGGGAGGGAGGAGCAGCTGTGAGGCGGGAGCGGGGTGGCGAGTGGAGCGGTGCGGTGATGCTGGAGGGAACGGGGTGGGGCCGTGGCGGAGCAGCAGCGGGGAGCGGGGTGGAACAGCGGGAGAGAAACGCAGGTGGAGGCACACAAAAGCAATCAGGGGCACAACAGAGGATGAGAGAAATACAATTACTGGCACAATACAATTACTGGAAAAGTACAATTACTGGCACAATACAATTACTGGAAAAAAACAATTACTGGCACAACGAGATCAGGGGCACAACAGTGAGGCAGATACAAACGGGCAGCGGCGGGAGCAAACGGAGACCGGGCACACTAAGGATGGGCCACACAGCGGGTGGAGCGACCGGCTCTGACCAGGTCAGGTCAGGTCACAGCTCCCCGCCTCGCGGACACCACCTTATGTATCCAGTGGGAGGGAGGAGCAGCTGGGAGGCGGGAGCGGGGTGGCGAGTGGAGCGGCGCGGTGATGCTGGAGGGAACGGGGTGGAGCCGCGGGGAGCAGCGGCAGGGAGTGGGGAGCGGGGAGGAGCAGCGGGAGAGAAACGGCGGTGGAGGCACACAAAAGCAATCAGGGGCACAACAGAGGACGAGAGAAATACAATTACTGGCAGAATACAATTACTGGAAAAGTACAATTACTGGCACAATGCAATTACTGGAAAAAAACAATTACTCGCACAACGAGATCAGGGGCACAACAGTGAGGCAGATACAAACGGGCAGCGGCGGCAGCAAACGGAGACCGGGCACACTAAGGATGGGCCACGCGGCAGGTGGAGCGAAAAGTTCTGACAGGGCCAGGAATAAGGTAGGTGACGTTATTCCGCAAACTATAATCCCGCATACCATGACTCCGCATTTATTACAATGCATGAGCCATTACTCTGCAGTACTATCACTCCTCAATCTTTTACCCCGCATATAACTTTACCACGCATGCCTTTACAACGCAAAGGCATGTGTGGTGAAGTTATAAACTTAGTAAATGTATTTACCATATATATATACACACATATATATATATATATATATATATGAAAGTTTCCAAAATTCCAAAATCACAGTGCTCTCAGTCCGCCAAATAACACCAAGCAGGTGGTGTTTGGTGTTATTTGGCGGACTGAGAGCACTGTGATTTTGGAATTTTGGAAACTTTCATAGTACCGGCGTGCTCGGCCGGCATTGGTGCCACTTCCCGAGGGGCCGCCGTCAGCGTTTCCTGAGCAGACTCTGTAAAATATATATATATATATACACACATATATATACATATATATATATATATATATATATATATATATATATACACACATATTACCTACTGGCGGTCGCCAGTAGGTATATATAGTTAGGATTTTTTTTATATGGGATTTTTGAAAATTCTATGTCTAATAACTTTGGCGTTTGTGGACGGAATTGGCTGAAATTTTCAGGAAAATGGAACATTTTGTTTCTGAGCAGCCCCTGACAATTTGGGGGGGGGGGTTTCATCAAGGGGGGGCCGAGAAAAAAGGGGGGTCCCAAAACGCGCTTTTCCCATGTTAATTTCCATAGGGCGGTTGGCCTCACTTTTAGCTCGAACGGCTGAATGGATTTGCACGAAACTTGGCAAAATTGTAGGGACTGTTAGCCCGATGTGCCTTTGCTAGGTCTCAATATATGTGCTCCAGTGGATTTTGAGTAATATAGGTTCAAAAAAAGATATATATCTGGGCGGAGCCTAACCACACATCTGATCTGATTGGCTGTCAGCACTTCATCCAAGAAGTGTTGGCAGCCATCTTGGGACCAATATACATGATAGCACCTCATTAAAAAGCATTGTAGTTAATAGAGGGTTTTAGGACTTTAGTTACATTATAAATCATTTGTTGATGGTACCATACTCGTTTTAGGAATTGTGGTGGGTTCTAAGGTGATTTTACCATGTGAAAAAACCTTCTGCTGTGATATCATGAATATTGTTTGAAAGAAAACTAATATCTCATGATTTTCCCACAGTGGTTTTGTAGCAGGGTTTCCGTTCTCCCACAGAACTGTGCACAGAGATCTAGAACCTGGGTGAGTTAGGGTGACCCACAACTCACCTTTGTTTCAGAAATCCCCTTACCAAGCTAGCTACAGTGTCTCATCGGTAGTAATAACTTACCAATGACTTAGACAATCCAGAACATGAACTTAGAGTACCTCAGGTATCGTGGAACACATGAACACTCTTTCGTTATATTATCATTCCAAACCGAAACTGGGAGGCAAAGAATACACGTGCAAGTTTGAAATGTTTATTTTTCAATGCAGCATTCTCAAACGCAGTATCTTGTATAATATCAATATACATATTATAAAAATCAGAGTCAGCAGCATAGTCACTAATCCATAGTAAGCAAAAGGTGATAGCATTTTATGATGCAAAAATCTATAGAATTTTGTATAACCTATATTTCGCGCACCCTAATTAGCATATTATATTATATCTAAGAAGGTCTCATCTGGGTTCTTAGCAGGGCGGACCCATACCTCTAACTCTCAGTAGGAGGAGATCACATCAACAGCTACCAGCTCTCAGCATGCTCAGCATCAAGTGTGTTGATTCATTCCCTGTAACTGTATCTTAAACCCACGTAGAGCCAAATGTTGGCACAAACATTATTTGTGTTATGACTAACGTGGTGCGAGGATCAGGCCTTCAGCAACCTTGTGTTAGGTTATTCTGAGAGTGTGCAGTTCTCAGTGTGCAGACAGTTGTACCAAGTGTACCAAGCACGACTGATACCAGGGCAATAACATATTATTCTCAAATAAATCACATCTTTCGTCTAGGTTGAAAGCTACAATAACAATTAGGTGTCGTGTGCAAACCGAAGCAGAAAGAAAATATGGCGTTTTAAACATTTAATAAGCACATGCTAACTTAACACAATATATAGAAACGTAGTAACCATATGACACCCCCCCAATGATCCGAGGACGGTTAAAAGAGAAAAATATAAGCCAATACTCTATGAGAGGCAAGACATGAAAGCAGAGTTCAATGATATTGAGCCAAGCTAAATGTATGTATGAATGCCTATAGTGGCCACACAAAATATAAAAAGTCGAACTTGAGGCCTACTTTCAATTAATAGGCCTAGAACATATGAAAAAATCGAATGTTCGTATTGAAAAAGGCACCATTCAGAATTACTAAAAAGTCACGTGCCATAATGATGGAAGTCTTCAGAGTCACTCATCGTTGAATGAATATGCAAAATAGGTAGCTACAGCTTCCAACATGAAATCACTGCCATCATCCGAAAACAGTTCAGCCATCCAATTAAGCAATGGGAAAGAACATACGTGCTCCTCCAACACCGATTCCTCTAGCAACATCAGAGGACAACTCAGTGGGTTCTCGAGAATGCTCTGTGCCAGAAAGTCATGCGCCGCTGCGAATATGTCCCACTGACCCATTAGTCCATGCATCGCTGGCACAGCCATAACCCTTTCGCCAGAACAGACCAACTCGTGAGCCACTACGGGGTTCATTAGCTGATCAAAGTTGACGTCAGGAGAAGTCGGTAAACAGAGACACAAATCAATGGCCCAGTCGAAATCACAGCTCAGGCAATGAAACACGGGCTGGACAGATGTGAAATAGGAAAATCTGAAGGATAATCCAAAAGCCGTGCTTAATGTCGCAAGCGGCAAGGATCCATAATAATCAAGCATCCGGTTGCGAAACTGCATCAGTAGGGGCTGAGCGTTTCCTTGCGCAGGATGGGCATCCATGTTTTATAAAATAAAATATCACCAGAACGCCTGCAGCCAAAGCCAGCAAAACAGGAAATCCGCCAAACAGGCTAGCGAATATAGAATGAAAGAACGCAGGGATAATACCAAATACTTTTTCAAATGTAGTCACGAGACCACTGCTAACCATTTTTAAAAAATGAGCCAGGCTCGTTGTGGAGGAGGCATTGAAGATTTGATGAACCAGCTCGCAGAAATGAAATGGCAAATCAGTACTTAAAAGTGCCTGTACTTCTGTGCGTGTGTTTGCTATGTGAAGGACATAAGTTTCGCGGGCAGAGCTCAGGGCCTCCTGCTTTTGAGACAATAGGGCTCTTATACGGCCTAAACCATTGAACTCAGCTCTCAAGGTTGGTATTCTTGGCCAAATTAAAACTTCTGAATTCCCATGCGTGGGTGGATACAACACATTCTTGCAGCAAACCACCCTTTCTGACACGGTAACCACATAAGCGATACCAGCCTCTAACCCACAACAAAACTCGTTATTCAAAAGTAAATAACTTCCGTTGGACAACAAAGTGAACGTGGGAACTATTGCCGGAACTGGTGTCCCTTTCAAAACACAGGCCAAATTAGGTTTGTCCTGATTACAAGAACCATGCAACTGGATGTGTCTGCATATTAGTGAACGGTCAGGCGACTGTGTACATTCTTCACCATTCAGATTCACTTCATTTCCCTCCTTTAGACATCTGTAAGTGTATGGTAAAGACCATGTCTCATGGAGGAAAGCGCTGCCTAATGGTTCATATCGCCCAATGGCTATATATTTCATACAATTTGTAAATTTATACAAAGCAAATGGTAACGTTATAACACCATGGATAAGCCATGTAGCAGCAGTCACCTCAGCCACAGAAAATGGCAGGGATTCTAATTTTTCAATATGTAACATAGAAAATGTTGCATCTCTCATTGATAGCATGCGCTGTTTTTCAGTCAGATTAAATGGGGCAAATAGTGACGAACGTTCATAAAATTCCATGGCACTCGACCAGACTTAAGAGTCTATAGTGTCCAAGCAAACTGCATGACAGAACGCAATTGATTTTGACCATGATATAACACGGACACTTCATCATGTACAATGTCAACAACAGAAGACACAATATTGTTTAACGTGTAAATTCGGGAAGAAAGCGTGTTAATGCTGTTATCCACAACTGCAAGCACCTTCTCTAAATTTGCTTGATCAATAGCTCTCAGGCGTTTAGCAGCCTCAACCTGGGTAACTTTCCAAATTTCATTGTAAATTGCATACAGCCATCGTTTAGATCTACCTTTAGCCGGGCCTTTTATAAAATCGTTCAAATCCACATTATCATTTAATAGAGACAGATGTAGTTTAACTGCAGCTAATGTGGAATGTTGTAACCAATTCTGACACAGCTTCCCCACAGAATAAGTCGTGACAGTATAGTCTTCTTCAAAACGGGGATCGAGTCTGACTTTTGTGAACCCCTTAGCTAAACCCAAAAAACGGCGTTCAGCACTCCTATGCCACACCAGCCAACCCTTGGAATCCAAACTGGAAATGTTAAAGGACGAATTGTGTAAAAGAGTTTGCAACTCATGAATGGACAAATCAGTAGAATTACCGCAACCTGTATATTCCTCTAAATCTGGGATGGTCGGTGTATTTAATTTTTTAGAAGTAGCCAATCCAAAGCATGTTGTTTGCAAAATTGATGAATTTAAAAACAACATGTGATTCGGGATGAGACATGCACGGTGCAAAGCCTCAGTGCCTTGTACCTGCCAATCTTTGGTACCCCAAACCGATTTAAGGTCAATTGTTCCTTTCCAAAATTCGTAGCCATCTACAGCCAACCTGTCTAGAAAGGACTTCGAATACAGCAATTTTGTATTGGTAAGTCTAACTTTGGACATGGACTTTTGTGTCATTTTAAAATAAAATGACTCGGGATTAGATTGATTAAAGTCTGTAAAATAGGTGTATTTTTTCAGAAACGTATTGGAACTGCCACCAAATGGAGTAGGGCAATGTTCCGATTGTGTATAATTTACAGTAACCCTCCTGGAATTTGTCTTATGTAAAAAATTATTACCATAGTGTTGAAAACAAAACAAATCACCATAATTAATAGAATCTGTGTACAGATCCTCAGAATCGAAGGCAGCATAATACTTCAAATCAGAGAATAATGCTTCTACGGCCTGAATATCCCAATCATCAGAACGTATATTCTGTTTAATTACATCTCCCATGTTTACTCTAAGCACATTTGGAACCTTAATCACTTCAGTGGGCCCATGTATCTGAAACCTAACCGCATCCCACACAATCCCATCAAGGACAGGCCAAGCAGTAATGTTAACTGTATTTAAGTTTCGTTTCAGTCTGTGCGCAGAATGTGAAGAAGAAAGAGGGGCCAATGTTCCATTAAGGTACCGAATTCCTGTTCTTTCTTTAACGTAGTGACCATCAATCAGGTGGAAAAAATAAAACACAAAACCAATTGACATAAAAAGATAGAATGAAAATAGGATCAACCAAATGTATGTCCAAGGCGGAATAAAAAAATGTTTTTTAAACAACGTGGCATATCTTGCAATGTTTGTGGGTTTCTTTGAAGGTTCCGAAACAGAGTCAAAAGAGAATCTGGACTGGCCTGCCAAACGGGTCTGTAAATCAGGCATCGATAAATCAGCAGGATAAGTGTAGTTTAGCTCATCAATGTTAGTATCAGGAATAGTATTTAATAAAGGGCTGGATATGGCAGGCATCTTGAGGGACACCTCCTGTTCTGCACCAGATGTAATAGCCAGCACAGAGTGCCTCACCATGGAAGGACAGGATACAGCCGGTGTCATGCTATGAAGAATCGGCCACCCTGTGTGTCTTGACATTGTCAATAGAAATACATCTGTTTTCCTTACGACCTGGAAGTGGTGGTAAAATGACTGTTCTTGTGCCCTTCACTCCAAGAACTCGAACCGGTGCTCGATATGAGGGACCAAACTATTTCTTGTTATCGATCTTCTCTCGAACCAGTTCTCCAACTTGGGGTAGCCAGCCAACTACCGGGATCTGCAGCGCATCATCCGATGTGGAGGGCAAATGTTCCTTTGCAAGACTGTCTCTGGTCTTTTGTAGATTCTGTAAAACATTGCAATGTTCATCTACGTCAAAGGACGTGGCCTGGGCCTTGCTGTCTAGCCCATTGAGGTCAGGTACATACATCTTGATACCAAAGAGCATTTCGTATGGGGTCTGCCCACCCAGAGACCTTCTAGGGAGATTATTAAGCGCACGCTGCACGCCTATGAGGTGGGCTAACCAATTTCTGCCAGTGCCTATAACTCGAGCTGTCAAAGATTGCTTTAAGTCGCGGTTCATTCGTTCAACTACACTATTACCCTCAGGTCTGTAGGGACTCGAAAATTTGACTTGGACCCCCATCGAAACCATAGCATCCTTATACGCCTTAGAGGCAAAAGCCGGACCCTGATCCGAATGGAAGGTACCACAGGCAAAAATTCCCACAAAGACTCGCAAATCCTTAATGACAGTACGTGAATCAGCGCTCCGATGTGGCCATACCCACACAAAGCGTGTGCATGAATCAACTGCTACTAAGATGTACTTATACGCAGTATCAGAAGAAAATGGACCGCAGTGATCCAAATAAACGCATCCAAGTGGTTTATTCGAGATGTACAACTTCGTCTGAGGCGGACGCGCAGCAGTTGAAGGTTTAATTTGCTGGCAAATGTCACATTGAAGGACATAATCGCGCGTCTGTTTATACAGTCCCCGCCACCAGAACCTCTGTTGTAGCTGAGTTACAGTGGCTGAGACGCCCGCATGCGCAGACGCCACACCTTCATGCGCCGCTGTAATCAAAGCAGCTCTGCGATCCGAGTTGGGAACTAGACGTTCGCCAACTTCAGGGATTTTCACATAAGGAACCTTATCGGGACTTAAGTGGTATGTGTATTTAGAAGGGAACCCCGCAGGATATTTACTTCCCTTCTCCGTTGCAGCAACTGCTGCCAAGATGTCATCATCTATTTTGCTTTTGGACCTCGTGACCGCTGCAACTAAGTATTTTGATACCGCTGACTTCGCTGCTTCATCAGCAAGCGAGTTGCCAACAGCGTGGACCCCCACGCGCTGATGACCGAGAGTATGAATCACAAACACGAGTGGCAGCTTCTCTTTCAGTTCCGCCACTCGGACCCAGATCATTTTATGTTTTATTGTGCTACCTTTGGAGTCACAAAATTCATTTTGAATCCAAAAGAACAAGTTCTCATTGTAAGACTGGACACAGTAGTAAGAATCACTTACGATCAAAGTCGTCACACTAGGATCAGCGTACTCCAATGCAAGCATCAGTGCACGAAGCTCTGCCAATTGTGCGGTGCAGTCCCCAAGCGTCTGCGTATGCACGACACTGGACTTGAACTCATTGTTCACCATGGCCCGACCACAATGGCGCAAGCGGAAACGTAGGCATGTTTAGAGCCATGCGCAACCTGCGCCGAACCATCAGTGTAAATGATGCAATGGAAATCCTCCAACGGCCGCATTGCTAATGGAGCAGGATGAACAAATTCATACTGTAAATACTCCTGCGACCGTAAAGTGGCGTCAAAAATAAACGTGACATCCTGGGACGTCAAGGATGCAGCCCATTGAATCCACCGAGGGGGCAAAGCTTTGGAATTAGATACACTGGCTTTCGTAACCGCCTCTAAGGCAGGACACGGGGTAACAACCAAAATGCGCTTTCCTTGTGACAGGGCACGTTCCTTAAGAATTGCCATCTGCACAGCCGTTAAAACTTTCTCCACAGTGGAAAAACGCAATTCAGCCGAAGTGTACAAGTGTGACTTGTAAGCAATAGGTACTGTATCTCCCTCATTAAAAGTCAGGTACGTGAAACCCACCGCCCCAGGGATAATTCTTATCACTAGGTTGGTCTGGTTATCACGAGTCTGTAAGTATTCAGAAGTGAGCAAATCAGCCTGCAAAGATTGTAGAATGGCTGAATGCTCAGGCAGCCAGCATGATTTGGAAAAAGATGGTTGTATCAGAGCATACAAAGGCTTGATACGCTGGGCATATTCCGGAATGTATGTCCTCCCGAAAATCGGAAAGCCCAGTAGAGATTGTAATTTTTTCAGTGTTGTCGGAGAGCGCAACTGTGCGCATTTCTCCAGGAAGTGGGGTGCTAAACCCTTCCCTTCGTTGTTAAGCTCGTAACCTAGAAACAACACTGTGTACTCTGCAATGTGCGATTTTGCAAAGTTAAACTTGTAACCTATGTCAGCAAAGTTACAAATTATGCTATTTACCCGACACAGATGCTCCCAAAGATCGTCGTCTGTGAGATAAATGTCATCCACATACGAACAAGCAACTGGGTCGAAGCTCTCCAGCAGAGAGACAATGCGTGCGGAAAATACTCCAGGACTGTTCTTGTAGCCCATTGGGAGTCGCCTAAACATTTTTTGCACACCGCCGCATGTAAAACTGGTCCATTGGGAACTTAGACCGTCTAATCTATGGGCATAAAAACCATTGGAAATGTCAAGCGTGGTTTTGAACCGTTTACGCTCAAGACTATTCACTAACGCAGAGCCATGAGTATTCTGTACTGCGCAGTTACGGCAATGCGAGTTCAAATGCCTATAATCCAAAACCAAACGATATGAGCCGTCCGGCTTGTTTACAGTAAAAAGGGGATTATTCATCGGTGACACACACGTTTCAATTACACCTTGATATTCCAATTGTTCAAGGATAGCCGCGAGTGAAGCTTTTGCTTCACGCCGTATGGGATATTGAGGTTGAGGCTGTGGCTGAGACCGTAAAGGAATCTCGTGGCTTGGTGACAATTTATCCCAGCCACATTGATTGCGGTACACAGCCGGCGCAAGCGCCAGAGCCCACTCTTCTGCAAAATGCAGCGCTTCCACTCTCGGCACAGTGTGCGCGAAGCTGGGTAGGATTACCTCCTCCCCTCGCGGAGCTGCGAGAACAAAAGGTGGGGGCCAGTCAGCCTCCGAAAGCAAAATGTCATACGTAGACGAGAGATTTTCCCAAAATACCCCTTTTACAGTTCGCTGCATGTCACCTTCAATTAACAGGACAATTTCAAAAAGACGTTCAGGGAGAGCAACATGCGTATCAGCAGTTTCAATCACAACATAAGAATCAGTCGCTGTCACCTTCAACAGTGGACGGAGGGCCTCTCTCACTATGGTAATCTCTGCTGCGCTGTCCAGCAAGGTCAGAGCCCACGTCAGATTCCGAAGCCGCGTTCTCACTATCTGGGGCATAACGATGCGCGGTCAGGGCAGCGACTTTCTTCGTAGCAAACTGTGGTCTCTTGGGCGTAGAGCCTTCCTGCTGATCTCCACCGGCACGCGGGCGGGGCTGACCACGTCCTTGCTGGCCACCCCGGCCCCTGCCGCTCCCTCCACCACCGGTCGACGGAGCCGATGAGTCCTGAAAGGAACGAGGAGAGCGTTGGTCAGAAGCCTGAAACCTCTCAGGCGATTTAATCATCGCGCGGTCGCGCAAATCATAAACTCGATCCGACTGCGCAGGCAACGGAGACGCAGGAGCAGAAACCTGTGTTTGTTGTTGTTGTTGCTTACCCTGATTCTGCTTTTTAGGCCAATTTTGTTTCTTGGACTTTTGTTGACCACTAGTGTCCGATGTCTGACCCTGGGGCTGCTTCTTCTCCTTATCAGGAAAAGCTTTAACCCCCATTGCATTGCGGCCTACCATTTTGTAAGCAGCCACAATTATCCTTGCTAACCGTCGGGGTCGTTCGGCCTCGGGAACCAACGCCAATGCGTTAGCAACCTGAAAGTTCACTGCATCCCCCTTGACATTCGCAAGGATCAGATCGCAAACCACATCAAAGGAGCCACACAGGCGCATACCCAATTCAACAGCCGACTCCGGTCCGTGTTCGTCTTGAACACGTTTAAGGACCCCACCTAGATTGGTCACAGACGGGGAGCCATAGCACCTCGAATAGACCGCTGCAAAAGTCTTGCCCCAGGTCTCACAGTCAACAAGGTCAGGAGCCAAATCCTTCGGTAAACTTAGTGTAAGAATCCGGTGCTTATCACCCGGACTCGTGTTGGGAAACACAGCTTCCAGCTGGCCGAATTTCTCAGCAAGCCAGAACGGAAAATCATCCTTGTCCTGGGGCTTTTTACCCATCACGGAATTCACCATGACCGGATTGATTTTCAGACCAGCATGTTCTGCACGAAGCTGTGCGCCCCTAGGGGCCGCGTCCTGAACATTACGGCTAGTGTACTGAACAAGCGCTCTAATCACTTCCACCGCGACTTCATGAAGCTGTCGCAGATCAGCCACATTACAAGTGGCGCGTCGAGGGTGAGGTGTGAATCCAGCCAAAGCGGGCCAAGGTGTGCCCGGAATGGACAAAGGACCTAACCTCGGAGCGGTTAAAGCGTGCGGTAGGGCGCCACCAAACCAAACTCCATGCTGCCAAGCATCAATAGGAACCTCTAGTGCTCTGTACGGAGCGTACGCAACCGGTACATCCGAAGCAGTGTATGAGTGGAACACACCAGAATCAGCGTTCACTGGCGGAAACGTCACCCACGAATAAAACAGTTCGTATGGGTAAGCATGTTCCGCACTCACCACCAGAACCACAGCCAAGCCTTTCACAGGAACATCATACATCCGCAAATGGTCACGCACCGCAATGCGACTATGCTGCGGGATGTCCACGGCTTGTGCCATGTCAGCACAGGAAAGCGAAAACACAAAGATCACTTTGTAGCACAACTGGGTAGTAATTCAAAGAAACCGTTTACAGATAGTTTCAAGCTTGAAAAAGACCTACTTCAAAAATAGGTAGGTTTCTCCGACACTGCCGTTTTCCGGAAACGGGAATGAAGGCGTTAAGGTTTGAATGATATACTACTCGAGTGTCATGATATAAGGCCAATCAACGTATGGGCGCCATGTAGCAGGGTTTCCGTTCTCCCACAGAACTGTGCACAGAGATCTAGAACCTGGGTGAGTTAGGGTGACCCACAACTCACCTTTGTTTCAGAAATCCCCTTACCAAGCTAGCTACAGTGTCTCATCGGTAGTAATAACTTACCAATGACTTAGACAATCCAGAACATGAACTTAGAGTACCTCAGGTATCGTGGAACACATGAACACTCTTTCGTTATATTATCATTCCAAACCGAAACTGGGAGGCAAAGAACACACGTGCAAGTTTGAAATGTTTATTTTTCAATGCAGCATTCTCAAACGCAGTATCTTGTATAATATCAATATACATATTATAAAAATCAGAGTCAGCAGCATAGTCACTAATCCATAGTAAGCAAAAGGTGATAGCATTTTATGATGAAAAAATCTATAGAATTTTGTATCACCTATATTTCGCGCACCCTAATTAGCATATTATATTACATCTAAGAAGGTCTCATCTGGGTTCTTAGCAGGGCGGACCCATACCTCTAACTCTCAGTAGGAGGAGATCACATCAACAGCTACCAGCTCTCAGCATGCTCAGCATCAAGTGTGTTGATTCATTCCCTGTAACTGTATCTTAAACCCACGTAGAGCCAAATGTTGGCACAAACATTATTTGTGTTATGACTAACGTGGTGCGAGGATCAGGCCTTCAGCAACCTTGTGTTAGGTTATTCTGAGAGTGTGCAGTTCTCAGTGTGCAGACAGTTGTACCAAGTGTACCAAGCACGACTGATACCAGGGCAATAACATATTATTCTCAAATAAATCACATCTTTCGTCTAGGTTGAAAGCTACAATAACAATTAGGTGTCGTGTGCAAACCGAAGCAGAAAGAAAATATGGCGTTTTAAACATTTAATAAGCACATGCTAACTTAACACAATATATAGAAACGTAGTAACCATATGACAGTTTGGAAGGGGATCTATAAGCTAAACTGAAAGCATATTTTCTGTAAATTCACATTATCGTTCTCAGTCATGTGAAAATGAAGTCTGGCATTCTCAGTAAAACATGTACATCCAACAAGGACAGAGACTGTCAGTTGATTCCTTTGTGTTCTACTGCAGCCTCCTAGAGTGTTCTAAAGAACAACTAGAGCGCTAACAGTCCTACTTATTACAAAGGTATGGCACACCTGAAGCCATCTTGATTGGAATAAAGTGGTAACTCTTAAAACATTTAATTTAAAAAGAAACAACATGAGGGGGTATATTTTGCCATAGAAAGTATGATTAGTGCTGCAGAATGAAAAATTAGGGCACATTTTGAGTGACTTCTCAAATCCTTTTCTATTTCATTAAAACATTCTGACATGCAGTCTCCCAAAATGGCCACCAGAGACAAAAGAGCCCAAATGTAGCCCAAATATCACCTAGATGTAGCCCAAGTATAGCCCAATGACAAAATGTCCCAGAGTGTTCTAAAGAACAACTAGAGCGCTAACAGTCCTACTTATTACAAAGGTATGGCACACCTGAAGCCATCTTGATTGGAATAAAGTGGTAACTCTTAAAACATTTAATTTAAAAAGAAACAACATGAGGGGGTATATTTTGCCATAGAAAGTATGATTAGTGCTGCAGAATGAAAAATGAGGGCACATTTTGAGTGACTTCTCAAATCCTTTTCTATTTCATTAAAACATTCTGCCATGCAGTCTCCCAAAATGGCAACCAGAGACAAAAGAGCCCAAATGTAGCCCAAATATCACCCA